>NC_079437.1:59300815-59428315 GCF_903798145.1 Danio aesculapii | reverse complement strand
ATAGATAGATAGATAGATAGATAGATAGATAGATAGATAGATAGATAGATAGATAGATAGACGAATGGATGGATGGATGCATGGGAAGGGAAAAAATATAAATGGAAGGATGAATGGATGAATATGTTGACAGAAAGAACAATAGAAAGAATGATAGATAGATAGAATGATAGAGCGAGGGAGGAAGAAAATGATAGATGGATGCATGACAGGAAGGAAATGAGAATGGACAGAGGGAGGGAGAGAGGGAATAATGGACAGACAGAGAGAAAGAAAGATAGAATGAAGCCGTTGTTTAAGTCTCTCTCTCTCTCTCTCTCTCAGGTTGCTAAGCTGCCATTCCTGATAAACGATGGGAAGTGGCATCACATCTGCGTCACCTGGACGACTCGAGACGGCGTGTGGGAAGCCTATCAGGACGGAGTAATGAGGGGAAACGGGGACAGCCTCGCCCCGTACCATCCAATCAAACCACAGGGGGTATTGATCCTGGGACAAGAGCAGGTACGCATCTCCTGTTCAACCCTAATTTACCCGTCAATACAGTAAAGTGCGGGAGTTTAAGATGATTTAAAGATGAGCGAACAATACAGAAGGGCTCTGCTCCAAAACAGCCAGCTTCCTCCAGAGCCGTATTTTAAGCTATCGTAGGCTGTTTCCCATGAGGGATCTCTTCCTACAGGCAGGAAACACAAACGCTGTCTTGTAAACACCTCGTTGTGGTCAAATTGAACAGGCAGCTCTGCTTGTGTCCGGTACAATAAGAACAATCCAATATTGCCCTGCAGAATAAAGATTTAAATTACAGCTTTAACAGATATGATTTGTTGTAACATGAAGCCCACATGAAATCAAAACTAACCATATATACGAAATATGTAAAAAAAAAAAAAAACTCGATTTTTTTTGACGGACGTAAATTTCGAAGGCTGTGTGTCAGAACGATTGACACAACGTGAGTTCGAATTAACTTTTTTTACGTATGAAAATTACAGACAAAAATTTCTGATTCAGTGTGCGTTAACCTTAAGGCCTTGATCACACCAAACTTTTTTTTTTTGCGTTGAGAGGAGCATGTTTTGAATGGTTTACTAATGACTGCGAGTGTTTTATCCCTAACAAAACAAATCTTGGAATGTCGTGATTGACCTATCAGAATCAACTATTCAAGAAAGCTGTGTAATAGCAATATATAAACAACAGTTTAATCAGAAATGACTTCAAATGACTTTTTAATTACTTAAAAAATTTAAATAAAGCAGCACTGGTGTTAGTAATTGTATTGAATGTTCGCTTTCAATTTGAATGTGTGTGACACTTTTGTCTATAAGTGAAACTCCCAGTCATGGTGGACTCCTATTGAAAAACGTTTTTCTTCACAAAATGTTGAACAATAGCAAATGCGATGAAAATTTAAGCAGGCAAATCAGTACGTTTATTAACACTAGAACTACGAGGCGGTAATCCTGACTGTTTTTAGCTGTTAAATTAAAACCCACATATCAATAATACTTTAACTTTTCCTCAATTTGTGTATATTTCTTTCTAACGTTGTTATTTTATGAGAGCAAAAGAGATAAGAGTATTTTTTTACGTTTAATTACCATAGCGTAGTCAAACTGACCGCAATCATTTCAGTGTCTGCTACTTTTCCTGTGACTTTGAACAAAGAGCATAGAATCACCAAGAGGCGACGCTCTAATGCAATTTAGGTAACAGCCACTAGATGGCGCGGCGGCCATTTTGGAATGAAAACTCCAATAGAACAACAGCATATTATAAGTCTGTAAAATAAACAGTTAAAAGTGCTGATAATTGTGATAGTAAGTGTTGTATTGTCGTCTTTCAGGTTGTATCACAAGCTTTAATGCGCTTTTTAAATAAATAAACAAAAAACAAATCAGCTGCTTGCCATCACGACAGCAATAAGATCCAATGGACAGCTGATCGCTTTCACTCCAAAATGGCAGAATCCGGAGCTGTTGCTGGGCGCTGCTGTTGCAATGGAACGTTCTATTGAGTGTCGCCTCTTGGTCATTCTTAGCTCATTGCTTTGAATATGCATGCCTCTGTTGCCTAGCAACTTCCTGTTAACAAAAGCATAACATTCTCCTGCAGAAACTAAATTTTACTTCAGAAATCTTTCAAAAATGTTCAGTGCTGTGAAACAACCTTGCCCTCCTGCTTGTGAACGTGAAAATGGAAGTGAGGTGCGGGCCTTCGTGAGCGGTCTAGTAGCTTAAGTGTGGTTTATTTATAAACTAATTTCGAGAGGATCACGTGCTTATGATCAACACGGCCGGCTCCTCATTAGCTCCGTAATCTGACCCATTAGATGATTACGGAAGCATTATAAATAGCCAGAGTTTTTCACTCCAGTTATCTTCGTCTTGAAGCTTCCCCCCCTTCCACCCCTACTTCCTCCCCCTTTTTCCGATAGGGCGACACGGTGGCCCAGTGGCTAGCACTGTTGCCTCACAGGAAGAACACCGCTGGTCCAACCTCCTACCGGGCTGGTTGGTGTTTCTCTGCGGAGTTTACATGTTCTCCTAGTGTTCGGGTGGGTTTCCCCCGGTTTCCTCCCACCATCCAAAAACATAAACCATAGCCAATCGACTAAACCAAATTATCATCGAAAACAACACTAGTTTACACTTCTCACGCAGCGACAAGCAGGGGAGTCGTCGAGACCTACCTGAGCTCGAACTCCGCTCTCGCCCTTCTAACGGGAGGGAGCCCCGGGCTCGAGGATATTTTGCTTTATTGATTATAAGCTCAAGTGTGAACTCTTGAACTACATATTTATAGGCTGTATTACCAAAAATATTGTATGGCTTCCTAAAATTTGAAGATCGAGATTCAAAGCTTAAATTTAATATCTCAATAGAAGCTTTGAATGTAAATATGATGAAACAATTCGTTAACTTTCCTTCAGCTTAGTCCCTTATTTATCAGAGGTCGCCACAGCAGAATGAACCGCCAACTATTCCGGCATATGTTTCACGCAGCGGATGCCCTTCCAGCAGCAACCCAGTACTGGGAAATGATGAGACAATATGACGTCTTATATGAGAACGGTCAGATTGACCTCTATGGTAATTATTGTAGTAATTGAATTCTGATAGTTCCAGTGTTACAATAGTTGGTTATATTGGGGGACACTGTGGCTCAGTGGT
This sequence comes from Danio aesculapii, assembly GCF_903798145.1. Taxonomy (NCBI): domain Eukaryota; kingdom Metazoa; phylum Chordata; class Actinopteri; order Cypriniformes; family Danionidae; genus Danio; species Danio aesculapii. The sequence goes on along the minus strand of NC_079437.1, from coordinate 59,425,139 downwards.
TAGCACTGTCGCCTCACAGCAAGAAGGTTCCTGGTTCGAGTCCTGTTGGGTCAGTTGGCATTTCTGTATGGAGTTTGCACGTTCTCCCTATGTTCGCATGGGTTAGACATGCAGTACAGATGAACTGATCAACTAAATTGGCCTTAGTGTATGTGTGTGACTGTGTGTATATGGATGTTTTTCAGTACTGGGTTGCAGCTGGAAGGGCATCCGCTGGAGGTTCATTCCGCTGTGGCGACCCCTTATGAATAAAAGCACTAAGCCAAAGGAAAACAAATGAATGAATGAAGTTACCAAATGCAAACTCTCAGTTCCAAAATCCCCTCATAGACAGGAAGAGTTTAAATGGAGAGACCTTCAAAGCCCTGTTGGGTTGAAACGCATATATGAATCATTTATGGGGCAGATTATAGCTTCAAAGGTTAACAGGGACTAATCATGTGTCTTTGAAGGCATTCAGTTTGTTTTTCTCAGGATCTCAAATAAATGTTATCCACCTCCACAGGACACTCTCGGTGGAGGGTTTGACGCCACTCAAGCGTTCGTCGGCGACATGGCCAACTTCAACATCTGGGACCGAAAGCTGTCGGTGGGAGAAATTTACAACCTGGCCACGTGCAGCAGCAAAGCGCAAGTGGGGAACGTCTTCTCCTGGTTGGAAACCAGCATCGAGATCTACGGAGGAGCTTCCAAGTGGACATTTGAGGCCTGTCGCCAACTGAACTGAACAATAACACGAGCACAGAAATCTCCCAGCCGATGAGAGATACGAGTTACCAGGTGTCTGTTACCAAATCCATCCATCTTTAAAAGAAACATTCGCAATCAAGAACCGACATGGAGTTTTCTAGGTGTTTAATATTCCTCGTCTCTTAACACTTCTCAGTCTTGAAAACAATCAAGTTTTGTTGTCATTTATTTGAAGGAGGAAATAATGAAAGGTTTAAGCGTGATGGCACTGTGTTTATTTATTTTTTTCCCGCTCTTCTCTGGTCGTTCGTTGGGGGCAAGAAATGCCTTACTGGAAAACTACTTAAACACGATTACGACGTCCGTCTTTACAGCCTGGATCATTCGTAAATAACAGGAAGCCATGTAGTCCTTGCGAGTAGATTTCTTCGAACCACTTAGCGTTAACGTTTCCGTCAGGATTATTAGCTAGATCTAACCCACTGCCTGGGATACTCACTGTGAACTTTTCGGATGTAGAATGTAAAACGAGCAAAGATGAGTGTGTGTTTTTTTTCCCTCATGCTTTTGTTCTGTCTGATCACTTTCTGCTTCAAGCTTTTTCGTTTGTTCTATTTTTGGTTGTGTGTGTGTGTGTGTGTGTGTGGGTTTGTTAAAAATTGCCAACATATTTCAAGCCTGGGTGCCTTGGGCTGTTGAAAAAAGATCAGAACTCGACACATTTGTCATTATTTGCAGTGTACTTCTATTCATCGGTTGTTTTTCTTCTATTTTTTTCTCGTGTAACTTCTGATTACACCTCGTAATGATTCAAATGTTCAGGCCGGCGAATCCAAGTCGTTTAAATCGTGGTGTGTTTTTGGCAGGTGTTTGTACTTTTCAAGGAATGTTACGTGTACAGAAAAATCAGCATGAACATCGAAATGCTGCAACAGCATCAATGGAAAACTGCTTTTATTAGCTCTTTTTGGGTTGAGATTTTATACTGTATTGTTATATGCTAAAAGCATGGCAGCACTGAGAGATGATAAAGGTCTAAATTTTGTAATAAAATTGTTATACCAAAAACAAAAACAAAATAGCTAGCATGCCTCCATTTGCAACGAACACACTTGTCATGTTATAATGAGGACAGATGATCATGCGTTGGAAAGTATGGGATCGGTACGATTTTTATAAAAGAGATACTTTTATTGATCAGAAGTGATGGTGAAGACATTTATAATGTTGCATAACTACATATTTCCAAATAAATGCATTTATTTTCAACTTTCTATTCATATAATTGTGTAAAAAATGGTATCAAAAGTGGTTTTCATCCACTTTGGGGTGATTTTGAGTCTGAATTTGGCAACAACTTTTTATGTGCCTCAGCAAATGGAAGGATTTTTGCTGACAAATATTATTTTGACACATATTTTGGCAAAATGTGTTGATTTTTTTCAAAAACAATACACTCTGGGAAAATTGACTACCCTTTCGCTATGTTAGGGGCTGTTTTTGCCCCAAATACTTCCATTATAAGGACATTTTTTGATTGCAAACAGCTTATAATCATGCATTCTTAATTTTGGATGGTATTCCCTATTGGGATGAGGTTAAATTAACCATTTTAATGTTGATTATTAGTTCCAGTGCACGAATAAGCTTAGTTTCTGTTCTTTAATAGCTAATTCTGTGTATTATATTACTAAATGCATGTTATATAACACACACCAGTAGACTTTTTAATACTAGCATAGTCTCTGGTACTCTGCAGGTTGATCTAATCAACAATATCTCAGTTAAATAAGTAAATATACCGGCCACTTTATTAGGTACACCTTGTTAGTACCGGGTTGGACTGCCTTTTGCCCTCAGACCTGCCTTAATCCTTCGTGGCATAGATTCAACAAGGTACTGGAAATATTCCTCAGAGATTTTGGTCCATACTGACATGCAGTTCAAATTCTGACCCTACTATCCCAATGTCGCAGCAGAAATCGAGACTCATCAGACCAGGCAACGTTTTTTCAATCTTGTATTGTCCAGTTTTGGTGAGCCTGTGCAAATTGTAGCCTCAGTTTCCTAACAGAAGTGGCACCCAGTGTGGTCTTCTACTTATTTAGTCCATCCGCCTCAAGGTTGGACATGTTATTTGCTCAAAGATGCTCTTCTGCAGACCTCGGTTGTAACGAGTGGTTATTTGAGTTACTGTTGCCTTTTAATCAACTGGAACCAGTCTGGCCATTCTCCTCTGACCTCTGGCATCAACAAGGAGTTTGCGCCCACAGAACTGCCGCTCACAGGATATTTTCTCTTTTTTGGACCATTCTCTGGAAACCCAAGAGATGGTTGTGCGTGAAAATCCCAGTAGATCAGCAGTTTCTGAAATACTTAAACCAGCCCGTCTGGCACCAACAACCATGCCACGTTCAAAGTCACTTAAATCACCATTCTTCCCCATTCTGATGCTCGGTTTGAACTGCAGTAGATAGTCTTGACTATGTCTACATGCCTAAAAACACTGAGTTGGAGCCATGTGATTGGCTGATTGAAAATTTGCGTTAGTAAGCAGTTAGACAGGTGTACCTAATAAAGTGGCCAGAATATAAAGGAGCCATATAGTCATACAACTACATCACAATGCTGCAGAATAAACTCAATATGAAAATCACATCAAGGTATGATGAGACAGTTTTCACGAACGATCGTACGGAACACAATTTAGGAGGAAGCATAATCAAAAATCATTCAGTGACTGGACTTTTCTAGGAGACTGTTGTATTAGTAATTAGATTTTTCCGAATTATTTTTTTGGCCGCATTTTTCCAGTAAATCCATGCACTCTGGATACACAAGCTTGATATTATTCACTGTTGCAGCTTTCACAGTATCACAGCATCTTATAACTCAATTCAAACCAGGTATTAGGTTGCGGTTTCTCATAAAGCTGGCTGGTATGTTAATGAAAAATCACATCATACCAAGAGTAAATCAGATTGCAAGTTGAAGTAAGTGATGAATGGTGAAAACTGGTATAAAAAATAAGTCATTTTTAAAAGCACTTGGCATTTGGAGAATGTTATTTTTAGATCTACGTTAAAGGGACGGTTCACTCAAAAAATGAGAAGTCTGCAATCGTTTAATCATTCTTAATCTTAATCATTCTTAATTGAATTGAATTGAATTGAATTGAATTGAATTGAATTGATTTGAATTGAATTGAATTGAACTTCACTTGTTCAGATATTTTGCTGGTAGCTGACACCCATTGACTTCCATAGTATTTTTTTAATACTTATGGATATCAATAGCTGTTTTTATGCATAATTTGAAAATGCGCATAAAACATGTCTAATATAATGACAAGATGCGCATATATTTTGAAAATGCACATAAAAATATATGCGCAAAACTGTTGGATAAACTTTTTATCCTATAAGAGAAAATGCACATAAACAATAACGGAAACACATGTATTAAATAAATTCAAGCATGTGTATTACAAAAGTCATGTGATTTTGTTTTCACGGATCATGTGATGACAAAAATGAGCGCGATTGGATGGCATTAATGGACAAACCAGCAGAGCGAGCAGATTGTAAAACATCTGAAATGTTCGCTCAAGAATGCTATACGTTTCTTCAACCCAATTCTGGTCAAATTATGGACTGAACCAGTGTTTCTCAACCACATTCCTGGAGGACCGCTGCAAGTTTTGGATGTCTCCTTTGTCCTTTGTCACGCCATTTACAGGACTTTCAGTCTTTGCTATTGAGCTGAATCAAGTGGGTTTGGTTGAGGAGACATGGAAAATGTGCAGAGCTGGTGGTCCCCAAGGAAAGCGGTTGAGAAACACTGGATTAAACCAACTGCTGTTTGATTTTATTTATTTTTTTATTAAATTAATATGACCATATTTAACCCAATGGTTGGGTTAGTCCATATATTATCCAATTTTGGTTTAAATAACCCAGCATTTCTTAGAGAGTTGTTTCGCTCATTCTAAAATCCCTCAGCCAAAGTCTATAATCACAGTGGATCAGTATTATTATTATATTACTATAACCTTCAGTCATTTTCATTTTTGGGTGAACTGCAGCAGAGATTAGCTTAAACCGGCTCGGACATAATATCCAGCATGTATTCCCCACATTAAACTTGAAGTAGAACTGAACTTTTAAGTAGAACGTAAGTCACAAGACCCAACAGACCGTTGATTTCACGTTTATGTGAGAAATGACTATTTATTCAGCAAGATTGGATATTCAAGGCACTTATGTTGCAACCCGCTATTGCTGGAAATGTATGATTCATTATTTTCTTTGAACTTACAAGGATCTTAGATATCTTATGATAGATAAACTCTTCATAGCTCGTCCTTCTTAAATTATTTATAAATGGCAGTGGCTATGAGGGAAATGTAAAAAGAAAAAAAACATTCAAATGTTCTTTCCTATAAGGTTAGAAACTGTCCTTTAGTTCAAATGTGTGATTGATTGGTTGATTGATTGATCGACTGACTAACTGATCTGTTGTTTGATTAAGTGATTGGTTTGTTGGTTGATTGATTGACTGAATGGTTGGTTGGTTAACTGGTTGATTGGATGGTTGATTGATTGGTAGATTGATTGATGGATTGATTGATTGATTGATTGACTGCCTGGTTGACTGACTGGTTGATTGGATGGTTGATTGATTGGTTGATTGATTGATGGATTGATTGATTGACTGCCTGGTTGACTGACTGGCTGATTGGGTGGTTGATGATTGGTTGATTGATTGATGGATTGATTGATTGACTGCCTGGTTGACTGACTGGCTGATTGGGTGGTTGATGATTGGTTGATTGATTGATGGATTGATTAATTGACTGCCTGGTTGACTGACTGGCTGATTGGGTTGTTGATTGATTGATGGATTGATTGATTGACTGCCTGGTTGACTGACTGGCTGATTGGGTGGTTGATTGATTGGTTTGTTGGTTGATTTATTGATTGACTGATTGGTTGGTTGATTGATTGACTGATTGGTTGATTGATTGATGGATTGAATGGTTTGTTTGTTAATTTATTGATTGACTGATTGGTTGGTTGATTGATTAACTGATTGGTTGATTGATTGATTGGTTTGTTGGTTGATTTATTGATTGACTGATTAGTTGGTTGGTTTGTTGATTGATTGATTGTTCGGTTGCTTTATTGATTGATTGACTGATTCGTTGATTGATTGATTGGTTTGTTAGTTGCTTTATTTATTGACTGCTTGGTTGGTTGATTGATTGACTGATTGATTGATTGATTGATTGATTGATTGATTGGTTTGTTTGTTGATTGATTGATTGATTGATTGATTTGTTGGTTGATTTATTGATTGACTGATTGGTTGGTTGGTTTGTTGATTGATTGATTGATTGATTGTTCAGTTGGTTTATTGATTGATTGACTGGTTGGTTGGTTTACTGATTGGTTGATTGACTGATTTATTGATTGGTTAAATGATTGATTTTTTAGTTGATCGATTGACTGATTGGTTGTTTGGTTGATTGACTGGTTAATTGGTTGGTTGGTTGACTGATTGATTGGTTTGTTGGTTGACTGGTGCATTGATTGATTGATTCATTGATTGATTGATTGATTGATTGATTGATTGATTGATTTGTTTGTTGACTGATTGCTTGATTGCTAGCTTGATTGATTGACTGACTGAGTAACTGATTGATTGAATGATTGGTTGGTTAATTGATAGATTGATTGGTTGACTAATTGATTGGTTGATTGATTTGTTGGTTGGTTGATTTATTGATTGATTGATTTCATACATACTCATACAGGGGGAGTGGGCAGTTTTGTACAAAAATCCAAAAAACTGCTAAAGCACAAGATGCTTTGGGATGCTGGACTTGGTTTAAAAATCTGAAACTAGAAATGCGATAAAAATGGGTGCAATAGGATGACATTAACAGACAAACCAGCAGAGCGAGCACATTGTAAAACATCTGAAATGTTGTTTTGGGCATTTCTTAAATCCCTCAACCAAAGTCTGTCATCATAGTCGTTGAGTATTATTATTATTATTATTATTATTATTGTTATATTTTTATTATTAGCTTCAGTCATTTCAATTTTTGGGCTAACTGTAACTTTAAACCTGCAGCAGAGTCAATTAATCAACCAACTAACCAATCAATCAACCGATCAATCAGAAACCCCAAAAACTGCTGAAGCACAAGATGCTCTAGGATGCTGAACTTGGTTTAAAAATCTGAAACTGGAAAAATAAAAGAAAAGAGAAAGAAGTAAAAAAGCACAAGTATTGGATGGTTACTGACTGACAACAGACAGATGAGTGGACAGACGTGTTTGAGTGGTTCAGGTCAAGGAAGAGAGCTCATGTGATGCATGGAGCCAATGAAAGGATCCTTGATGCTTTCTGTCAAGCATGAATGAAGTGCAACGGTATATGGCCTGCTTTGCTGGCGGAGAGCTGGGAGATTGATAGAGAGTGCAAGGAACACGATCACAACGTCATGCAGTTCCCTGTGGTCAGCACTCGATTGGTTCAGATTTCATCATGCAGCAGTACAAAGATCCAAAGCGTACTTCTGAGTTATGCAAAACCTATTTGGGGAAGAAGCTGAGAACCAGCGCACTGTTTTTTTTGATGGACTAGCCTGCACTATTGCCAGATTTAAACCCTGCGGAGCTCCTGTGGGATGTGCTTAAGTGTAAGGTCAGAGAAAACTGACCTACAAGCCAGTTCCACCTCTGGGAAGTGATACAGAATGCTTGACTTGAAATCTTCCCATAATGTACACTATATACATACAGTATACAGTGTATGGGTGAACCAAGTGAACATTTTGCAACTCCAAGATAAATTATTTCATGATAGCTGACACAAAACGTATTATTCAGGAGGTAGAGACAGTCAAATATAGGTATAGTGGAAGATTTTAAGTTACACATACCCTGTACAAAGAGATATCTTGATATATTATGTGTTATTATTTAAAAATAAGCCTAATTTTCATCTTTTAGGTTAAAATAAACTTCTATTTTCTGTATTATTTGTCATTTCACTTATAAAACATATATTTTGTACATGTGCCTACATTCTGGTCAGTTTACATCGGTTATAAAAAGACACAACAATCGATAACGCACTGATAGAAAAAGCATGTGACTTGCTGCAAGTAATGGCATTTTCTCTGGTGGGTAAATTGAGGCATGTCATGATTCTTATCTCATTTATTTGAGACAAATCTTTAGGATAATCAACAGCAGATTAATCATTTCGAATTTCATAATCAAAGCGAGTTCAGTGAAAACAATAATATGATGAAAACTCAGTTTTAGACACGCCATGAGGTATCTGGTTTGAAGTTAGCATCTTGAGCTAAACCACAAAATGGTGGAAAATGTCAACCCTGTTGACGTCAACTCTGTTAATGATTTAAAGAGTTTGGCAATAAGTTAAACAACAATTAGTATTAAAATCAAATGTGCAGTATTTTGTATCATTTGGTTGATATGGAGTAATACAATGCTATTTTTGTACTGTAAAGATGAAACCATTTGTTATTAAGCTACATGGTAAACTTGACAAAACTGGACATGTACACTCTCAGAAATAAAGGTACAAAACCTGTTACTAGGGTGGTACTTTTTCAAAGGGTACAATTTTGTGCCTTAAATAGGCACATTGGTACCTTAAAAGCACAATTTTGTACCTTTAGGGTTCACTTTTGTATCTCAATAGTACTATGAGGTACACATTTGTATTTTTTCCCAACTGAAAAAAACAGCTTAAACCAGCCTAGGCTGGTTGGCTGGTTTTAGCTGGTCAACCAGCCTGGTTTTAGAGGGGTTTTGGCCATTTCCAGGCTGGTTTCCAGCCATTTCCAGCCTGGTTTTAGCTGGTCAGGCTGGAAAATGACCAGCTAAAACCAGCTTGACCAGCCTAGCCAGGCTGGGAGCCCAGCCAAAACCAGCTAAGTCCGGCTTAAACCAGGCTGGTCAAGCTGGTCAACCAGCTAAAACCAGCCAACCAGCCTAGGCTGGTTTAAGCTGGATTTTTCAGCAGGGTTAGGTATAGATTCGTACCTTTAAGGTACATGTGTCCCTGCAAGGTTTTGAAAAGGTACCACCCCAATGACAGGTTTTGTACTTTTATTTCTGGGAGTGTATATCCATAAATAAAAAGACAGCTAGCCTAATAATAGGTCATGATATACTTTTTTAAACTCTGGCTTTACAAATATAATCATCAACAGTCTAGATTATGCTTATAAAATCTAATCTACCTCTACAACATCTGGCTTACCCTAGCTCAGTTGTTAAGCTACGGTTACACTGTGTCATTGTATATCATTGCAGTTTAATGAAAATGAACGGAAAATGCATATAAACCAGCCACTTTATTAGGTACACCTTACTAGTACCAGGTTGGACCCGCTTTTGCCTTCAGAACTGCCTTAATCCTTCATGGCAGAGATTCAACAAGGTACTGAAAATATTCCTCAGAAATTTTGGTCCATATTGACATGATTGTTGCTGCAGACATGTCGGCTGCATGTCCATGATGCAAATCTCCCACTCCATCACATCCCAAAGGAGCTCTATTGGATTGAGATGTGGTGACTGTGAAGCTGGTGCTGGAAGTAGCCAACAGAAGATGAGTAAACTGTGGTCATAAAGGACATGGACTTGGTCAGCAACAATACTCAGGTAGGCTGTGGCATTGACACAATGGTCAATTGGTACTAATGAGCCCAAAGTGTGTCAAGAAAATATCCCCCACACCATTTCACCACCACCACCAGCCTGAACCATTGACACAAGGCAGGATGGATCCATGCTTTCATGGTTTTGATGCCAAATTTTGACCCTACTATCCAAATGTCACAGCAGAAATTGAGACTCATCAGACCAGGCAACGTTACTCCAGTCTTCTATTGTCCAGTTTTGGTGAGCCTGTGTGAATTGTAGCCTCAGTTTCCTGTACTTTGCTGACAGGAGTGGCACCCGGTGTGGTCTTCTGCTGCTGTAGTCCATCCGCCTCAAGGTTGGACGTGTTGTGTGTTCAGAGATGCTCTTCTGCAGACCTTGGTTGTAACAAGTGGTTATTTGAGTTACTGTTGCCTTTTTATAAGCTCGAACCAGTCTGGCCATTCTCCTCTGACCTCATCAACAAGGCATTTACGCGCACAGAACTGCCGCTCACTGGATATTTCCTCTTTTTCAGACCATTCTCTGTAAACTCTAGAGACGGTTGTGTGTGAAAATCCCAGTAGATCAGCAGTTTCTGAAATACTTAGACCAGCTCATCTGGCACCAATAACCATACAACGTTCAAAGTCACTTAAATCCCCTTTCTTGCCCATTCTGATGCTCGGTTTGCAGCAGATCGTCTTGACCATGAGCTGCTGTCATGTGATTGGCTGATTAGCAATTTGCATTAAAGAGCAGTTGGACAGGTGTACCTAATAAAGTAGCCGGTGAGTGCATAAAAGAAACAACTTTTCTGCATGAACTGGAAATTTCAAACACACACATGTTGTACGCTTGTACGGTACAACTGGCTGTTGACACAAACCTCTAATGAGCTAATCACAGTTCAGTAACTCAATACATTTATGCATGTGGTAGACCTAGTCAAGAAGAAATGCCGAAGTTCATCAGAATGGGAAAGAAAAGTGACTGGCTCAACAAAACTGAACAATAGAAGCACGTTGCCTGATCCAATGAATTTCGATATTCGCTGTGACATTCAGGCAGTAGGGTCAGAATTTGGTGTAAACAACAAGCAGCATCGATCCATCTGGACAGTGCTTTAGTCTGATGTAATACTATAAGGGATATTTTCTTTCCACATATTTGGTCCTCTTGACAATGAGTTCCCAATACTCAAATAGCCTTAACAGGCATCAGATCTCAATCCAACAGCGCGCTTTTAGAAAATGCTGGATTGAACGATTTCCCTCATTAATGTGCAGCCAGCAAATCTGCAGCATCTGCATAATGCAAATGACATCAATAAGGACCAAAATATCAAATGAGTCTTTCCAGTATCTTTATGAATCAAGTTCTGGAGGCATAGTGTACCATACAAAGACAGTAAACCTAATCCAGTAATGAAATGACTTATAAATGTGAACATGTTTGACTAATTCCAAAATGTTGAATGCTAGTGTGATTTCCTGGGCTAACTAGCAAACAGCAATGCCAATATTGGACATATCATGTTTCCTCCACATCCTCCTGAAACATGCGCCCTTCCCCCAATCATCTCGCATCCCTACTATTCCCAAGAGTATTGCTGGGATACTGTTGATGTAATTCTACCTTGAGATGACCTCAGAACAAATCCTTACTGCACGTTTTCCCCTTTAAAACTTGGTGCTGATAGCTATTTATAGTATAGGAAACGGACTCAAGCTTCCATCCAGAACACATTTCATGCAATCTCAAAGGGAAATATAACTATTTTAATAGTGTGCCAATTGAAGCTCCAAGCTTCAGACACAACATAACTGGGGCATGAGCTGATCATGTTAAAATATTCTCGTGAGATTGGACTAATTTATGCATTTAGCCACTCTTTCACCAAATAAAATGTAAAATAGCTGCAAATAGCGCGAGACAGTTTGGGCTCCTTTGGCCTAAATGAGCTTTTCCAAGAGGGGAAGATATAAACAATATTTGAATAATAAAAACTGAGCTGATTGCTTAGCAATTTAAAGTTGGTGCAAAGCAGAAACTGCAACAGAGTTGAGAATTATGATGCTTTCGACTGTAGTTTACAAAGCTTTATTCCCCATTTGGTTTGATTTTATGAGGACTTGAATGCACTTACGATGCACCAACCAATTCCAAGTGTAAATGTGTTGACATACAAATTCTATGGCCAACAATGAGAATTTTTTTCAGTCTCTAACAGCTCAGTTTTTGTAGTTTGTTCAGACTAATTTCAGACTGGTCAGATTGCGCTGGTGGCTTTTATGCCAATTAAGCATGTTTTAGTGAAGTTTATTTATAAACTAAAGCTGCGGTCACACTGGGCTTTTCCTTCCATAGACTTCCATTCATACGTACGCGAATGCGTCAGACCGGAAACGCGGGGTCATGCGTTAAGTTTCGCAGTTCGCTACGGTGCAAAGTTCAAGCTTGGTGAACTCTGACCTGTGAAATCGCATCACTTGACTGCGTGAGACCAATCGAGGATCAAAACAGGACCTCTCTGGACAGAAATTTAAAACATGGAGCAATCGCTCGCTTTTTTAATGTCTAATCATCTTGTTTAATCCCGCCCCTTTTCGCAGCGAAGTACGACAGAATTTCGTACACACAAAGCCCAGTGTGACCGCAGCTTAAGAGCTTGATTATAGCTGGTTCAGGTGTGTTTAATTAGGGTTGGAGTTAAACTCTTCAGGAAACAAGCTCTCCTGGACCGAGGTTGGACATCCCTGCTTTAAAGTGTTAGTTTAAAGTAGTTTTTTACAGGACTTTGCACATCTCGGACAGTTGCTGTCTATGGAGGATGAGGGAGCTCTCAAAATTCATCTAAAATATCTTCGTTTGTGTTCAGACGATGAATGAAGGTCTTTGGGAATATAACAACATGATGGTGAGTAATTGATTACAGGATGTCCACTGATCACGTTCCCGTAAAAGCCACAAATCCGAGCAACATTCAGAGTTCTCTTTAAAATATTATGTCATAAAGTCAAACTATCCTCCCCAAAGCGCTGCTTCACAAAGCTGCTGACTCTGGTGTAGAGTTACAGCTTCAAAATTGGTCACTTATGAGGTTCCGCATCACTTAAGATGCTCTCTTTGAAGACTCACTCGCTTACGGAGCCTGTGTTTGCTCCAACATTTCGTAGAGTGTTTCTCCTCTCCAGCGGGTGGGTTGTAATGAGTCTGCAGTGAATGCTTCAGCACAGGCTGGAGGCAACGTGCACAACACTGACAGACATCCTAGTACATTTTTTGGAGCAAAACCACATGTTTCACAAGCATACGAAGCATCCTTGGAAGCCAGTCATGCAGCTAACAAACTCGCATGCCCCAAAATACATCCGTCGCTGCTAGCCAGATCAACATCTGCTTGTTTAAGCATGCATGGGGAAGCTTTATGCAACTTCCTGCCTGCTAATTCTTGGATGAAACTCTTAGTAGCTTCTTGCATATTAAACAGGCCCTTCCCAGAAAAGTGTCTTTTTTTTTGTCTTTTCTTTTCCGGCTGACTTAGAGGCCTGTGCAGGTTGAATTACAGTATGTTGGGATGTAAATTTCCCTCTCTTTTTGCCACCACCGCACCTGATTTGAATTCCTAATGGCTGCCATATCCCTTGGCTGCTCTCCCAGTGGTGGCCATGTAAAATGCATGATCAGTTTGAGTAAACAACAACATCTTAAAGTGGGTCAGAAGAATGGAGAAAGCTGGCCAGGTTATATTGACATTGAGGCCAATCTTAAGAGTGACCCTATCATACACCCGGGAACAATGCGGTGCCAGGTAATTATCAATTTCACGTTTTCCTCCATATCATTTAAATAGAAAATTAAATAAAAAATTCAGCCCTTCTCCTCCAGCTGAAGGGTCTGTGACCCCAGTGGGCTGCCCCAGGGGCCTGCCACTCTCCCTGGGTGGCAGTTTGGGCTCTTGAGGGCCCCTTGTCCTCCAGCTGAAGGGTCTGTGACCCCAGCAGGCTGCCCCAGGGGCCAGCTACTGTCCCTGAGTGGCAGTTTGGGCTCTTGAGGGCCCCTTGTCCTCCAGCTGAAGGGTCTGTGACCCCAGCAGGCTGCCCCAGGGGCCAGCTACTGTCCCTGGGTGGCAGTTTGGGCTCTTGAGGGCCCCTTTTGCACCTGTTTCTGTGCACGTCTGTTAAGGATGGTGTGTTAAGGCACGTTGTCGGTGCATTGCTATTTTGTGGCAACTGAAATATAACCATTGACCAACTCAAAGTGCAGAGTTTTTATTTGTTATTTAATAAGGGCATTAGGGTTGTGCACCTATGCAGGTCCAAAATGCACATACTCATTGCTTATTACACACACAGGGATGCATAGCAGTACACAAATATCTTCAAATATAAAAATGTGATAATTGAAATGTAAAATAATATAGAATTGTCCACATAAATATAAAAATGCTACCTCCTCCCATGCCTTCTTCACCTCAGGGAGCTTTGATGGAATCCTGCTGTTGTAGCCAGTTTATTCATAAAAAATTACATTTGTGTAGTGTTATTATTATTAGTATTTATTGTATTAATTATATGTACTTAGAATTTTTGTTTAGATTTGTCCACCTGCGTGGTTTTAGAGATGTATGCATCACCATATGATTAATAGGAAGTGAGCTCGGATATAATTCAGTTTTTTGACAAGGCATGAGTTATCGTCGAAATCTGCGGATTTCTGCGGAATTATTTTGGGAGTATCATAACTAAAACCTTAATATATGAACTAAAAAATAATATCTTTTTAACTTTTATTTAATGTTCAATATGCAAATCCAATTAGATCCACTTTATTTGGTAAACAAAGCAAATCTCTCATATAATATATCTATTAAAAGACAAAATATTACTGTACCAACTGTATTGTACATAAATCAGATGAAAAATTTCATATTAGTCAATAATATTACTGTAATTAATAAAAAAAACTGAATAAATTTAGATTTACACACATTTACTCAAGTTAATAAACAGAATTAATGATGGGCTAAAAATCTGAGGAAAATCTACGCGCGCAGATTCCATGTGGGCCTAGTCATAAGACAATAACTAAATCAAAATTTGCTTCCGAAATGAAAACTGATGCACAACTTCTGCTTTTCGGTTATTTTAGGAGAGGGTTGGGTCAAACTTTGAAAGTTTAATTTAGTCACCTAATTATAATGACGTGACGTCAGATTGACGTTGTACCCCAATGTTGTGGGACGTTGCATTTTAGGTGGAAATGAAAATGGAGTTGACGTCAGAACTCAATGTCAAACCGACGTCAATGTCCAACTTCGGACAGATGTTTCATTTTGGTTACTTTCCAACGCAACCTAAAAACAACCAAATATTAACGTCTAATGATGTTACAGCTTGACGTTGTGTGGACGTTATCAATATGACGTCTATCAGATGTTGGATTTAGGTTGCCATACCTGACGAATAAATGTCAGTATTTGACGTCAATATGACGCGGGTTAAAGATGTTGGCTCGACGTTGGATTTTGGCCACTTTACAACACAACCTAAAATCAACCAAATATCAACATCCTTTCATGTCATTATTGGACGTCAAAATAACGTAGTCCTTAGATGCTGGCGATCTAAATCTAACCTAATATTAATGTCTTATGATGTTGTGTGTCATTTCTGTTGCTGATGTTGGCAAAACTACTGCCTGTTCAAAATAAAGAGAAAGAAAGAGATTTGTTGATTATTCCTGTTGTACCAAACCTGCATTGAACTGTGACCTCAAATCGTACATAGCGAAGCAAGACTTCAGTGTACCCAACACAATCTCACGGCAATTCGTAACTTTTTGATTTAGTGGCTAATTCGTACGAATTCATACAAACTAATTCGTACAATTTAGTACGATTTGCTTATCACCCAATGACGGTTGGGTTTAGGGGTGGGGTTAGGTGCCACGCCTCCTTTTTAAAATCGTACCATTTCGTACGACTGAACTGGTACGAATTCATACGAATTAGCCACTAAACTGACAAAACGTAAAATACTTACGTTTTCTCGTGAGATCAGGCTGGTACACCCCTATTAAAGACGCATCTGCACAGTTGAACTTTCAGGGTCAAGAGTCATAATGAAGGCAGCAGATGATATTTCAGTCATTGAAAAAAAATCTTCAAACAGAGAGGACAATGCATCTATTAGGCGAGCGAGAGTATATCAATGTGTCATAATGCATCATGTGCTACTTGATGATGCTCTTCATCCCTGGTTTTATCAGTGTCCCAAATGGCCCTAAGAACGGCTTGAAGGAAGCACTGAATTTCCCAACGGAGCCTCAGAAAGTTTTTTCTTAATCATTTTTAACGTGGCGTAAATCATTACAGATGAGATAGCCATATAATCTAAGCACAGTTCACGTGAGAAGCATTGACTGTTGTAGCCCCATTTTATCATGTATGCTGTCATGTCACTGGATGAAGATGCTTCTTATAGTAGACGGTGTTGGTTTTTTAGTGGAGCGTGAGATGAAAGAGCTTTTCTGATCGATTGAATCTTGTCGCATTTTCAATGATTCGGTCAGAGGTTGAAGTTTTATTGTCTAAAGCTGAAAATGACTGATATGAAATCATATTTCAGTCGATGGATGACTAAGAAAGCTTTATTGTTTTGTTATTTTTTGTGCCATGTAAAAAAAAAAGAAGTGTGTTTCAAATCTGAAAAGAAAAAAACAGCAATACATCATTTTTAGATGAGGTGGTTTTAATAAGAAAATGTTACTTCCAATTTCAAATAGAAATCTGATATGGCATTATATGCAAAATATTATTTATGACATAAAACTTCATGTTTGGATTGCAGAAATACAAAATAAATGTCATCTAGGCAACATTTATTTCAAAATAGATTTAGATTCGTAAATTGCGCCGTATCAGAATCCGCTACATACTTTCAGAGGTGCACCCAGCTCTCTGAGTTTATCAACTCCTCCAGAAACTGTACCTGGATGATAGACGCTGTTTAACGTGGCACGAATGTCCGCTAAAGTTTAGATTTTCTAACTCGAGCGATTTGCGCAAAACACTCAATTTGCGCTGCTTCATTGACGCAGAAAGCACCATGGGATATCTATTCACGTCTTTGCATTGACTTCCTGCATTGACAGCCTGATCTCACGAGAAAGCGTAAGAATTTTACGTTTTGTCAGTTTAGTGGCTAATTCGTACGAATTCGTACGAGTTCAGTCGTACGAAATTGTACGATTTTAAAAAGGAGGCGTGGCACCTAACCCCACCCCTAAACCCAACCTTCATTGGGGGATGAGCAAATCGTATTAAATTGTACGAATTAGCTCGTATGAATTAGCCACTAAATCGAAAAGTTACGAATTGCCGTGAGATTGTGTTGGTATGGGGGCAGCACAGCTTATAAAGTAAAAATAGACAAAGAGAGGAACAAGGGAACTGAACATTCTTACATTAAGCAATGAGCTAACTTTATTCATTCATTCATTCATTTTCTTTTCGCCTTAGTCCCTTTATTAATCCGGGGTCGCCACAGCGGAATGAACCTCCAACTCATCCAGCATTTGTTTTATGCAGCGGATGCCCTTCCAGTCGCAACCCATCACTGGGAAACACATACACACTTATTCACACACACATACACTACGGACAATTTAGCCTACCCAATTCACCTGTACCGCATGTCTTTGGACTGTGGGGGAAACCGGAGCACCCGGAGGAAACCCACGTAAACGCAGGGAGAACATGCAAACTCCACACAGAAACGCCAACTGACCCAGCCGAGGCTCGATCCAACGACCTTCTTGCTGTGAGGCGGCAACATTACCTACTGCACCACTACGTTAGGGTAAGAATAGGGTTAGGCAGGCAAGAATTCTACCACTGAACCACCAATGCTGATCAGCTAACTTTATTCATTAATCAAAATCATTTCATAGTTAAGTACTGATTCAAATAATCATATTAATAAAATAGGATGATGAGAAAAGGATAAACGTTGATCCTTGCTGAGATGGATTGGAAGACCGAAATATGAATCCATCACTATTCTGACATGATTCATATTTGAGTTTGAATTGAAAAACTCTTAAGATCTTTTTTATTAGGATTTAAGTATACAGTATTAACTATATTTCCCATCCCCAGTCTTTTAAATAAAAATCAAGACACTCTAAAAAGTCAGGATAGGATTTAAAAGTTTTTAAGTTCACATATTAAAATGTGATTCTCAAAAAAAAAGAAAATAAATATCTTGAATATACCTGGGAGTCACGGTGGCGCAGTGCGTAGCACGATCGCCTCACAGCAAGAAGGTTTCTGGTTTGAGCCCCATCTGGGTCAGTTGGCATCTTAGTGTGGAGTTTGCATGTTCTCCCCGTGTTAGTTTCCTCCGGGTGCTCCGGTTTCCCCCACAGTCCAAACACATGCGCTATAGGTGAATTGAATAAACTAAATTGGCCATAGTGTATGTGTGTGAATGCAAGAGTGTATGGGTGTTTCCCGGTGTTGGGTTGCGGCTGAAAGGGCATCCGCTGCGTAAAACATGCTGGATAAGTTGGCAGTTCCTTCCGCTGTGGCGACCCCTGGGACTAAGCTGAAAAGAAAATGAATGAATGAGCTTCAGTATGTTCAGCAGTTTAACCATATTCCAAAGTTATTTTACAGTATGTTCTACAGCTGTGTTTCCCAACTCTGTTCCTGAAGGTACACCAACAGTACACATTAGCTCTCCCTAATCAAATCATCAGAACATTAGATGAGACTCGAAACCTGAAATGAAGGGATAAAGGAGACATCCAAAATGTGTACTGTTGGTGTGCCTCCAGAAACAGGGTTGGGAAACACTGGTCTAGAGTACAAGGTCAAATATTTGTGCATAATTGAAGACATACTCAGTTACGGTGTGGTCAAGTGCTGTTGTTCTTTCAGAAAGGAATCCACTCAGTGTTTGTGTGCAAAAAAAAAACTATCAATCAACACAATCCATAAAGCCATTTCCTCTCCTTTCTCCTTCACCGCTGTACTCATTCTCAAAGCTCATGCAAACTTCATGAATAATTGATTTCGCTCTCTAACAGGGGAAATTTGTTTCCGATGTGAGGCATCACGCCAGCTCTCGACAATCCTTTCCATGTTCTGGGCAGAAGACAAAAAGGCCCTCAAGAAAACTCCAAACAAGGACACTTTACAGACCTCGTGTTCTGCTTAACAAGGCAAAGATACAGCATAGAAGATCACATTACCTTTGCATGACACTCCAGAGCAGATATATGACTAGCTGAAAAAAGTGTGACGCCATTTTGGCTCAAACTACCTGTTTGGTATTGACAACACACACCAAACAGCAGCAGGGGAGAGGTGCGGCAGTCACTGAATCCAGCATATAGGGGTTCTCAACTATCCGCCACATTCTGTCTTAATTTTATGCACTGTGTTTGTCATAATGTTATCTATAGCTCAAATAACGGTATTCTGTATTTAGCTTTTCACTTCTACGGTGGCTCTGAACTGTCAAAATGCCACTCAAATCGCTTTTATGGATACTTAAAGCAGGAAAAAAAACCCTGGTTCCAATTTTTTTATGACGGACGAAGGTTTCGGAGGCAGTGTGTTAATACGGTTCACACAATGTGAGGTCGAATTTATTATCTAACGTCCAAAAATTCATTCATTCATTCATTTTCTACCACTTTTCTGGGGCCGGGTCGTGGGGGCAGCAGTTTTAGGAGAGAACCCCAGCATTCCCTCTCCCCAGACTCTTCCTCCAGCTCCTCCGGGGCATCTCGAGGTGTTCCCAGGCCAGCCGAGAGACATAGTCCCTCCAGTGTGTCCTGGGTCTTCCCCGAGGCCTCCTCCCAGTGGGACATGCCTGAAATGCCTCCCTAGTAAGTCGTCCAGGAGATATCCGAAACAGATGCCTGAGCCACCTCAGCTGACTTCTTTCGATGTGGAGGAGCAAGCTCCTCCCGGGTAACAGAGCTCCTCACCCTATCTATAAGCAGTGGTGTAGTCCTTGCTACTCAGTATGCCTACTTTTTTCCTCAAGCTGTTTGGGTATTACGAATTCTGACGATCAAACCCTCGGTATACTCTCTTGTTTTGGGGATTAGACTTCCCTAATTTTTGTGTATTGAGTATTTGAGTTTTTCGAATATCACAACAAATCAGCTGAATGATGTCTCGCTGAAACGTTCAAGTAAAGTTATAAAACAGCATGGGCGTCGCTTCAGCTCCCCTAACACTTTTGCGATTACCTGTTCTCTACTAAATGATCGCCTCACAGTCCCCTTTAAATTTGATATAAAAACGGCGGCAGAATCCCGCTCCTGAAGTTAGTCAGCAAACCACAGCTGTGCAGTGTGTGTGTGTGCGTGTGTGTGTATGTATATATATATATATATATATATATATATATATATATATATATATATATATATATATATATGAATATATGTATATGTGTGTGTGTGTGTGTGTATATATATATATATATATATATATATATATATATATATATATATATATATATATATATATATATATATATAAATCAAATGAATCAAAGACACATTGACTTTCGTCGCTTCTTTGCCTACTTATAAAATTTGGATTGGGTGGGTAATAGTACACCACCTATTTTTTTTAGGACTACGCCACTGTCTAAGGGTGCGCCCTGCCACCCTGTGAAGGAAACTAATTTCGGCCGCTTATATCCAAGATCTTGTCCTTTCGGTCATGACCCAAAGCTCCAAAAGTCTGAAAATTACAGATGAAAAAATTTGATTCAGTGTGCAATAACCTTTACTCTGACCAGATCGTTTGAAGACTCACTCTGGCTGGATCATTGAAAGTCTGTTTAAACACAAGCCCTGTCAGGAGCAGCAGGTGAGTGCTGAAACTCCTTTGAAAATACTGTGGTAAAATTAATGAGTGTGTGCGACGAACAACCGTATAAGTTGCATATAATAATAACCATGTGACATTAATCGTATGTGTGAACTTTGTATACACAAACAGTTTGGGGATATTTTCACGCGGCCATGAGTCAGCATTTTACACATTAAAATAGCATCACGCGAAAAAAACAGTTATGTCCTCTAAGAAGAATAGAGATGCCGCTTGCTGTCAAATCCGCTTTGGACATTGAAAGGCAAAACCTCTGCCAAAAAAAAGGAGAGCTGACACTAACAAATGGAAAGACAGAGCTTTGAGGGAAGGAAGGCTTTGAGGGATGCTGGAAAACCATATTTGAATCAAAGCGGAGAACAAATACCAGAGAAAAATCCACCAAAAGAGGTGGAGGAACCGTATATGTGACGTGATCTTTCTCCCTCTCTCTCAGAACGTGCTGAGGAGCGCTAAAAACATTTAACCTATCAAAATAAACCACATACCATATATAATAAAGCTGTATCAATGCATATTTCCCGTCAGTCCTATGTAAAATACGGTCTGTGTCATCCGCTGCGTAAATCATATGCTGGATAAGTCGCTGTGGCGACCCCAGATTAATAAAGGGAATAAGCCGAAAAGAAAATGAATATAATGTTCACAGTACAAATGACAAAAAAGTTATTACTCAAATTTCGAAAATATGGACTTATATGGCTCTTCGTCTCAAGGCCTCACATGTGTAGCAGGTGCAAAACAGAAAGGTAAAAAAAAAATCGCTATTTTGTGATTCCACTTGTCATGACCATATTTGGCGTTTCCTGTCTCCATTTTGATTAGGGGAGTGCGCGCGCTTTGCTTCTCCCCAGTCTGCATGAGATTCAGCAGCGGTAGGTCACACAAGTGTAGTGCAGCGACTTAACGAGTGTCATATTTCGTTTAACTAATGAATCTGGATGATGTTACTGTATAATTGTGATCTAAGGCTTGTTTGTGATGTATACACAGAGGCTGGTCGATTATCTCTCATAACTTTTGGTTATATTTGTTATTTTTCTCTCATAGCGCGAGTGAATACATCACTACATGCTGTCAGGCTGCACAAGTCCTCTTATATGTTCCTTTGTGTTATCCAGGTACATGTTTTGTTGTTATATGTGCTAAAATATTGATGTATTGTATATGACTTCTGCTAAAGTCTGCATGAGATTCAGCAGCGTGAGTGAATACATCACTACATGCTGTTAGGCTGCACAAGTCCTCTTATATGTTCCTTTGTGTTATCCAGAATGAGTGAAGACATGATATAAAAGCAAGGATTCGTATGATGTGTCGGCGATTTTGGCCAGGAACAAAATTATTTCAATGAAGCAGTGAAGATAAAATCCGGATTTTAAATGGTGAGTTTATAATGGCATGACAGTTCACCAAAAGCACTTGAACTGGCGTATTCAGTATTGAATTCCCCCTGCACATAAGCAGTTTGCAGGTAAATAAACACGTGAGCCATTAGATCTCTATTCTTTTTGTTCCTGTAATGATTGTGAATTCTTGCTGCTTTGCTTAGTTCAACACTGAGCGCGGTGTGTTGTCATCATTTTTACGGGTATTTATCTACTGACGGCGATGACCTGATGATGCAAATACTTGAAGGCAAGCCGAGAGGCATCAGCTGGCACCACAGGGAAGATCCTCCAGGTCTTACACAATTTGCCCATGATCTGGGAGTCTGGCCAGCAGCACTGCTCCATATTCAGCTCAGGCAGGAGCACGGACAGCCTTTTCTCCACAGTTAGTCAAGCTCAGGTCAGAAAAATCACACACACACACACGCACGTGCGCTTCTTTAAGATTACCTGTATAAGGGACAGCAGGTCAGTCCGTCCTGTCAGTTCTGTGATAACCTAAATGACTTAAATGATTTAATAGTGTGAACCCAGCATAAAAAGTGTAATTATCACCCCCTTGTTGGTTCGGTGTGCCTTTAACATGCATTATTGTGGATTTTCATGTAAAAAAAAAAAAAAAAAAAAACTAAACCGTATAAAACTCTGTTTATAAAAATGCCCATGTGTGGCCAGAACATCTTCACCCCGGCTGGAGTTATCAGAAAGTTTCAGCCACCCGATACTCCATTTTTGTGAAGACAAACAGCATGGACAGCCTCAGCATGGTCAGATCTCCTGACAGAAACATCTCCTCAAGCAGTCCAGGACAGCACCAGTGGGAAAAACCCGGCGATGGTGATAAAAACAATGTTTGGTGAAAGTGGAGCGCCGTGGATTTATCACACTTAGGAAAGCATGGCGACTCTGTGGCGGATGATGAATGAGCATGGGGAAGCTAAACCCGGACTGATTAATCTACACAGGCCCTCTGAAAACTCTCTGAAGAGCTTCATTTGTTCCGGCTTTTGTCATCAAAGCTTACATTTGGTGCACATCATTTTTTGCTCATTAAAAGAAGTTTTACTTCTAGAAATGAATTGTAC
The DNA here is from genome assembly GCF_903798145.1 of Danio aesculapii. Lineage (NCBI taxonomy): Eukaryota > Metazoa > Chordata > Actinopteri > Cypriniformes > Danionidae > Danio > Danio aesculapii. The sequence continues at coordinate 59,402,359 of NC_079437.1, read as the reverse complement.
TTTTGCTATATATATATATATATATATATATATATATATATATATATAATGTGTGTGTGTGTGTGTATATATATATATATATATATATATATATATATATATATATATATATATATATATATAATGTGTGTGTGTATATATATATATATATATATATATATATATATTATTATTATTTTTTTTTCAAATGATTTTCTCTTAAAACTCCAAGGCATATGATTGCACTAGAGCAGAGGTCTCAAACTGCCGGCCCCCTCCTCCTTCCAGTTTGCAACTGACGTCAAAAATATAACGAGATTCGGCCCAACAAAACATATATTTTTGAATCACCATCATTGTTGTGCAGTCGCATATACACTTGTAGCTTTGACCCCCCCCACCTACTGGACATTTAAGGTACTGTACTATATATTTGGGTTACTTTCGGTTTCTCTCAGTGTGCGGTTGAGAGTAACACGCATGCAGATTATTTCTGGGGCTGATTTAAAGGTTGAAATATATGTCCGTAAGTGCTCTATTTTTACTAAAAGCTCTATTTTTGTAAGTATTCAAGGGTCATTTGATTATAATCAGTTTTATACCACCTGTATTTTGTTGTACAAACACATCTCCGTGGCTTACACGTTATGCTGGTGGTGTAAATATGATAATATAGCTAATATTCAATTCAAATGGCCTCATTTATAGATTTCCCTAATATGCATGTTAAGAGTTGTATAAAAAATGTGCATTAGTAAAATGTTACTGCTGGCTGAATTGAACATGTTAAAGTATATGTGAATATATACAGTTCAAATCAGAATTATTAGTCCCCCTGAATTATTACCATGAAATATTCCCCTCTTTGTTGTAGTTTTACAAAAACGAAGGATATTGAGAAGAACAATTGCTAGTAATGTCATTAAAGTTACCCAAACTGCATTCTGCTGTCGTACGCTATCTGTTAAACTTTTGGTTAAGCCACAATTGATTGAGACAGAAGTATAATAATTATTATTATTATGCCTATTATTGAATTATAGTATTTTCCTAGCAATTTAAACTACACCTTCAGTATGTACAGCAAGAAACAAAGAAGCAGCTTTGACTGCACATGGGAAAGAATGTCTGAGTGCATCAGTTACATCAGGTTTCCACTTTTTTGTTGTGCTTGAATGTTAAAACGGCCCTCTTATGAATTGTCAGTCACTGATATGGCCCCCTGCCAATTTGAGTTTGAGACTGCTGCACTAGAGGAAGCTGTTTGTATTTAAAATAGAACATTTCTGCTATGTTGAGCTCAGATGATGAGGGTTGGAGTACACAATGGTTATTATGGAATTTAATTATAATTTTTATGTACTAACATACAATTACAGTAACAGTCTGTGTAAAATAAGATGTGTATGGTGAATGCGATTAGTTAATTATTAACTTTTTGAATTATAGACATTTTTTGGTCTATATTTGATACACCACCCAGCTTTATTTTTAAAGATTACATTTTAAATAAATAAATAAATAAATAAAGTATTAGAATTATTGTGTGTCTGTAGATATTTTAATATATTTCCAAGGCACCATTAAATGCCAATGTTTTCTGTTCAATCTATGTAAAGATTTGATTAAAATAAATAATATCATAGACATTTGATGTTATCATTTTAATAAACAATAATAACAATAATAATAATAATAGTAATTATTGTTATTGTCATTTGATTTTTATTTCTTAATTTCTTAATTTTTTTAATTGCATCAAGAAATTAATTGTTAATTTAATTTACCTAATTTTTAAAATATGTACTTTTAACTTTAATTAATAATTACACCAAGAAATTAAATAAAAAAAAAAAAACTCCAAGGTATATGAGTAAAGAAGTTGTTTGTATTATATATGGAACATTTCTGCCATTTATAAGTCACATGACCAGGGTTGAACTATTTACTTGAAATGATGTTACATAATTTTGTTTTGGGAAAATTATTGAACTGGCGCGTTATCCTGCTGGAAGTAGCCATCAGAAAGAAGATGCGTACACTGTGGTCATAAAGGCATGGACATGGTCAGCAACAATACTCAGGTAGGCTGTGGTGTTGACACAATGCTCAATTGGTACTAATGGATCCAAAGTGTGCCAAGAAAATATCCCCCACACCATTACACCACCACCACCACCAGCCTGAACCGCTGATACAAGGCAGGATGGATCCATGCTTTCATGGTGTTGATGCCAAATTCTGACCCGACCATCTGAATGTCGCAGAAAAAATCTGAAAATTTAGTTGTTGCCATGTGATTGGCTGATTAGAAATGTGTGTTAACTAGCAGTTGGACAGGTATACCCAATAAAGTGTATGTGTGTAATGTGTGTTTTTCTTTTACGTATTTATTGTCTTTCACATATTTATTGTCAACATAGAGTGGAGGAATTATGACGTCACCTTGTGGGCTAATCGACTACTAGCATAAAACCAGTTCCCTCGAAATCCCCATAGGATTTTCCCATAGGCTTTACGAAGATTGCGAATAATAAGCTCAGTGTTCAAGCACTGTTCATTACATTTATACGTTTCGTCCAGCTGGATAATCCACACACGAAAATACAACTTTAAGCACTTTTGGATCTTAAATGCAAACGCAAGAATTGAAACGCTAACATTAGGCTATAAATGGACTACAGTGCCTTCGGGGCGCTCGCCTGTGACGTCAGCACCACCCTTGTGATCTCACTAGCCCGGATGTATTTTTTTGTAGTCCCCAAACTTTGCTTGCTAGGCTTTGCTAAGCTAACTCTGAAAAAGCCAATGTCTCCCTTTGCATTGCACTTTGACATTCAGAGATGTTGTTTATGTTCACACAGCTACATTACACATCAACTAAAGTTTAAAATATGATATCGCAGTGGACCACCCCTTTAATGCTACATTATGAAACTGCAAGTGTTTTTTTTCACTATTGGCCCTTTAAACTGACTTAAACACACCTTTAGCATTAATACTTGTACAGACAGTAAGAATATTTTGTGCTTCAGTGTGCTTTTGGACAGTCAGCATGGTAAACTCTCTCAGAAAAGTTATTTCATCTCATTTACAGCATCGCCGCATCGCAATAAAAGCAGCGCTTGTGTAAACAAAGCTACCACGGCTGACAATAAATTCCAGCGCAATTACTGTCAGGCTTCAATAGATTTCCATTTTTTTTAAAAAGATCATGAGAGTTTTGAAGAACAAAAGGTTTTTCCCAATATCTAAGGATCTGTTTTAGGATTCAGTCTTTTTGTAAATGGTGTGACTGGATGCAAACATGACTGACTAATCATCTAATCTAAAGTTACTCCGAAATCTGTTTATTTACTTGTTTTTTTACAGTACAAGCTGTTCACGCATCGGCAATAAAAAGCATTTCATGAAATTTCTTACATTTTAGCCCATTTTAGAACCAGTGTTACAAATATATGATGTCTATATGTTTGGAGCTAGGCCTTAATCAGATCAAAAACATAGTTGCTAGACACTTTGTGAAGTTTAGTTATAAACAAATTTCGAGAGGATCACGTGCTTATGATTGCTAGCGGCTGGATCCGCATTATCCAATTCTCAATGCACCAATCAGACGACTCCTAAGCTACTACAAATACCCTGGGTTACGTACCACCGTATCTTCGTTTTGAAGAATCCCCCCATCCACCCCTACTCCTCCTTCCTAGATGGGTGACACAGTGGCCCAGTGCTTAGCACTGTTGCCTCACAGCAAGAATGTCTGGTTCTAGGCTTTACCAAACCAGCAGACATTTCTGTGCGGAGTTTGCATTTTCTCCCCGTGCTCACGTGGGTTTCCCCCGGGTTCCCCGGTTTCCTCCCACCGTCCAAAAAACATGCAACATAAGTTAATTGACTAATCCAAACCGGCACTATAGACATGCTCCTAGTAAATGGTTATCTCTCAAAAGCAATCACTGGCTGTTCATTGGTTATTACAGCGGGGGAGTTCTCGAGATCTACCTGAGCTCAAACTCCCCTCTCGCCTTGCAACAGGAGGGATCCCCGGGCTCAAGGATCTTATGAGCTCAGGGCTCTCTCCTGGGATAGCATGCCAAACAAGCTTATAATTAATCATCAGCTAAGTGTGAACTCTTGAATTAGTACTTTAGTATTAATCCATCATTTATAGTGCACTGTACACTTACATTTTTTAGTTAAATCAAATTCAATTGTCTAGTCATCTCAATTAAACTGACTAAAAATATTAAGTTAAACTTTGTATAACTTTAAAAAAATGATTTGAAACCTGGGTAAATAAATTAAAGTAACATAAAAACATTTGTTGTCATGACTTTGTCATATAATCAAATGTTGCATAATGTATAATCAAAATGTTGCACATTGAAACCCATTTTCAAAGCTGAAAACCTTCTCCACATGACAAAATACTATAGTAATCAATTATAGTACTTTAGCATTTTGACCCATGCAATAACAAAGTGTATTACACTGTGTATGTCATAGTATTTATGACACTTTTTAAGAAAATAATAAATGCTACAGCATACTGATGGAAATAAAATATTTATTTACAGTATAATGTTTTATTTCATGTCGGTCATTATGCCATTGTCAATAAATGGAATGGTCAAACACTATAAATACATGTAGAGCAAGATAAATGCTACAGTAAATGTTAATAGAGTATTTTGATCTACAATACTGTAAATGCATGTACAGCCAGATAAATACTACCGTAATTATTAATACATTATTTTGATTTACAATACTGTAAATACATGTACAGCCAGATAAATACTACCGTAATTATTAATACATTATTTTGATTTACAATACTGTAAATACATGTACAGCCAGATAAATACTACCGTAATTATTAATACATTATTTTGATTTACAATACTGTAAATACATGTACAGCTAGATAAATGCTACCGTAATTATTATTACAGTATTTTGATTTACAATACTGTAAATACATGTACAGCCAGATAAATGCTACCGTAATTATTATTACAGTATTTTGATTTACAATACTGTAAATACATGTACAGCCAGATAAATGCTACCGTAATTATTAATACTGTATTTTGATCTACAATACTGTAAATACATGTACAGCCAGATAAATGCTACCGTAATTATTATTACAGTATTTTGATTTACAATACTGTAAATACATGTACAGCCAGATAAATGCTACCGTAATTATTAATACTGTATTTTGATCTACAATACTGTAAATACATGTACAGCCAGATAAATGCTACCGTAAATATTAATACCGTATTTTGATCTACAATACTGTAAATACATGTACAGCCAGATAAATGCAACCGTAAATATTAATACCGTATTTTGATCTACAATACTGTAAATACATGTACAGCGAGATAAATGCAACCGTAAATATTAATACCGTATTTTGATCTACAATACTGTAAATACATGTACAGCCAGATAAATGCTACAGTAAATATTAATACCGTATTTTGATCTACAATACTGTAAATACATGTACAGCCAGATAAATGCTACCGTAAATATTAATACCGTATTTTGATCTACAATACTGTAAATACATGTACAGCGAGATAAATGCAACCGTAAATATTAATACATTATTTTGATTTGCAATACTGTAAATACATGTACAGCCAGATAAATGCTACAGTAAATATTAATACCGTATTTTGATCTACAATACTGTAAATACATGTACAGTCAGATAAATGCTACAGTAAATATTAATACCGTATTTTGATCTACAATACTGTAAATACATGTACAGTCAGATAAATGCTACCGTAAATATTTTTACAGTATTTTGATTTACAATATTGTAAACACGTACAGTGACAAATGCTACTGTAAATATTAACAGTATTTACGCTCTATGTTTGCTTTACAGTAAGTTACTGGAAAACTGCTGTCAGCAAGTTACTGTAAATACCAGAGGAAATTGTTAATATATAGTAACGTTATAGTTATTGTCCTTGCTGTGAACGTGCCTTAATTATTAATTATTCTACAGTTTCAGCTCAAATATTCAGCTTCAGGCACTCGCAGCTACAAAAATTTTTGTCATTTCTTTAGTCAGCATATATTTATGTGCCTGTACAGTGCAGTGTCTCGCAAAAGCTAAATCTCCAGGAATAAGCTAAATGTTCCTGGATTCGCTGTCAATATGCAAAGAGGAACATTCTCCCATTTGTCATATTTAAAGCTAATCCATCTGCTAACGGCTAACAGTTTGTGTTATAATCCGCAGACGACAGGCAAATGCCAAGAGGCTTACAAGCCCTCCCTGTATGCTTTTTAATATGTATAAAAAAAACCAAGTGATCATTCACTGCTGTGAGCCGCGGGCGAGATTTATGTTTCGCAGACGTTTGACGTAATCTCTGTCATCTACAAGAGCCACACAGCAACACGTCATCGTGTTCGCAGCGTCATTGATAAAACGGCTTTTTCCTCTTTTAAAACTGAACATAAATTCTACCCTGTTTATCATTTTCTTTCCAAGTGTAGACAGGACAGACTGTAGATCAAAACTGTGTCACACACACACACACACACACATGCACACACACGCACACACACACGCACACACAAAAAAGATTTGTTGTTTGCTTAGAGTTTTTGTCTTGTTTCTAGTCCAAATATCTAAGTTCTCAAATCAAGAAGCGTTTTCTGAATCAATCCGTTTTCTGAAATATGTTTAATTTAATCTGCCAAAGTGAAAACTAAATTTAGCTTGCTTGTAGGAGAAAAATCTCTTAATTTTGACATATTATTTCTAAAAAGACTATATTTTTGGCTTTTCTAAGTAAGGAAATCTTTTTTTTTTTGTTGCTTTTTTAAACTGTCAATTTTCAAAGGGTGGCGCAGTGGGTAGCGTTATCACCTCACAGCAAGAAGGTTGCTGGTTCGAGCCTCGGCTGGACCAGCTGGCATTTCTGTGTGGTGTTTGGATGTTCTCCAGTGTTGAATTAAAGGACATGCGCTATAGGTGAATTGGGTAAACTAAATTGGCCGTAGTGCATGTGTGTGAATGAATGTGTATGGGTGTTTCCCAGTACCGGGTTGCAGCTGAAAGGGCATCCGCTGTGTAAAACATATGCTGGATAAGTTGGCAGGTTATTCCGCTTTGGCGACCCCTGATTACTAAAGGGACTAAGCCGAAAAGTAAATTAAGTGAAGTTTCATAAACTAATTTCGAGAGGAGCACGTGATATGATTGAGCACGTCTGGCCAGTCATCTGTAATCAGTAATAATCCAATCAGAGTGATCCTAGTTTACTATAAATGGATCATTTTCTCCCTACTGTTTCTATTTTCGTTTGGAAGAATCCCCCCTTCCACCCCATCTCCTCCTTTTCCTCCCTTTTCTAAAGGGGGAGCTCTCCAGACCTACCTGATCTCGGATCTCCTGATATGCTTATCGACCGGGCGGGAGCCCTGGGCTCAAATATCTCTGAGCTCAGGATTCTCTCCCGGGACAGCATGCCAAACCTGCTTTATACGCCAAGCATATCTAAGTGGGAACTTTTTTGGCGCTCGCTGTTTGTATCTTAAACTTCCCTAACCATATTGTACTTTTAGTATTTGTCTTGTTCTGTATTCTGTACTTGAAGCATTCATAAAAAAAAAAAAAATGAAAAAACTGCATTTTCCTGGAGTGCTTAAACCTTCAGTCTTTATATGTTGGTGTGACTGTTTATCTGTGAATTTCAGAAGAAGAGATCGGCCAACGGGATCTTATTTCGCTCACCTTTGATCTTTGATACGGTCAGAACTAATGAAATGTAATGACATGTCTGACCTATGGCTGGAGTGGGAACAGCACTGTAACAAATGTCTCCATCCCATACGGCTCTGGCGGAGGAAAAGGTCTCATTTGATTACAGGCAGCGGTCGATATCAAAGCAGGTAGAAAGAAGTCTTGCTCTGCAAAAATTCCTTTGAGTTACAATCTTAATTCTTACCAAAAAATATTGTTGGTTTTGTTTTAACAGTGTCCTAACTACGTGCTATAAAAGCTATCTTTTCCATGTTAAACTAGTTCTGTCATAACGATGGCGACTGCAAAACTTTCTATTTTTAGAAACAATTTTAATTACGTGACGTCGTGGCAAAAACAACAGCATATACACCAGCTACTATGGCGAAGATCACCTCAAGTACGGATTATGTGTTTTATTCAGAGTTAAATGCTACAAATGCGAGTTTGAATAGCATTTAACGTGACAATTACAGACATTCAGCTAACAAGCGTTCACCTCAGATGATGTCTGTCATGTTGTTTTAATGCAGACCACCAATTTGCATGGAATCTTGTGATTGTTTTAAGATTATTTATCTTTCTCTTCTTAATTGGTTAATATAGTTTAGGTACAAAGTTTAAGTATTTGACTTTTGTCTGCCTTTCAGACTTGATTTGTTTGCTACTAGCCTGTTAATAAAACTGTCTTCCTTACAGGTACACTGTAAGGAAGTCCTTTGATTTATATAGCACTTTTCTGGACTCTCAAAGCGCTTTACACATTTTTGGGGGAAATCTCCCAAAAGTTGGCACTCCCTGATCAGTATAGAGTCCCCATCAATATACTGGGGCGTTAGGACCCACATGGGCCACAATTTGATCGCCCCCTGCTGGTCTCACTAACACCACTTCTGGCAGCAACTGAGCTTTCCCATCAGAAAGAGCTTTAGCTTCCCATGTGGTCTCCCATCCAAGTACTGACCTAGCGCAGGCCTGCTTAGCTTCAGTGGGCGACCATGTGAGAGCTAGCTGCCAGACACACTGTAAAAAGTGATTAATTGACTTTTTTATTTATAAAAAAAAAATCAATAAACTTGTTTGCTTATATTTCTTAAGTAAACAAACTATGTGCATAATTCTAGAAGTTAAGTCAAATCAGTGTGTTTACTGACTTTTTTTAAAGTAAAATCAACTTGTTGCTTTCAAAGCAACGGATGTACTCACTATTTCAAAAGGCACCTATGGTAAAAAATATTTACTTTTCAAGCTCCACACCCAGTGCTTTTTTTCAATTTAACAACATAAAAAACGGTGGACCAATTGGAGCGGTTTTCAGATCGACCGCATATTTACGTATAAGTGCGGTCCCCCCGCCCACCAATATTGATTGACAGGCACGTCATCATATCCTCAGTTTGTTGATTCACGTCCGCCATTTTCAGCGTGAGTCGAAGCGATATCACTAAAGGAACACGCTAGCTCTATTTTTAGATGCAAGGCTCATTGGGCTCAACACAAGATCAATATTCTCCACATTATCGCTCTAATCGGAATTATTGGTTGTATCTTTAGGTAGGTTTGCAAACATGTGTACTTCTCATTGAGTCTACCTTATACTTCAGCCGTTTGCATTTCTCGCGATCACAGAAGCTCCCTGTGATCTTAACTAGGAGCTGCTGTACCTGACGCAGCGCCATGCGTTTTAGAATTCTAAACATAGGTTTCTATCAGGGTACACACAACAGCGCAACGATTCGGGACACTTCATGTTTCTGCCGCGCTACAGAGAGTGTCTGGTGTGACGTGTCGCGGCTTCGAGCGATGCATCCCGTGCCTCAGTCAAAGTTAATTCAGTGTGCGTGGTTATTAGTCTCGGTGTACAAGCTCGGTACTTATAACTAGCACACAGTTGACTGTAAAACTGTACAAAGACACAAATGATTTTGTACTCTCTGCTTGGTCTGTGTCCGAGTCGTACATGTACGACTGATTGCGGATCCTCTCACTCCTGCTCCTTCTCTCAGTCTGCCTGTCTGTTGCAAACACAGAGCGGGTGAGCTCATGGCTCCGCCCCCTTGTTACGTTGGGCGGGAAGCCGAAACTAATCTACATGTGAAGCAACACACCCCTAAATCAGCGAGCTGTGGACACGCCCCCAACATGACACTTTTTAACACATCATAATAAAAAATCTGAATTGTGTTTTGAACCTAAACTGGCACACTCAGAAGAACCATAATATTAATATTAAATCATAAATAAGAGGTAAACTATGTGCCCTTTAAAGTAACTAATCGCTTTTTAATAGTCAGCAGTAAATAGTGTGAATTGCTACTTAAAGTGTTACTGTAAGTTTCAAGAAATTTTAACAAGTTTAATAATTACCCTATGGCACCGGCAGACAATTTGACATGTTTCTAGTTCATATCTTCTTAAATCATTCATTAATGTATTTCATTTAGATGTCCTTTTTTTGCAGTGTGTGGAAAGGCTGATAATATAAAGTACATCAGTGGTGCTAAGGGAGGCTTGTTTCTCCCTACAGTAATATCGAAACGGTGAGAATGAGAGTGTGTCTGCAGTGCGTAATAATCCCAGCAGGAGCACTGCAGCACTGAGCTTTCACACTGCGAGACACACTCTGTGCAGATCCACACAACACACACTACACTCCCTTTATCACACCAAGTGCCTTTAAAGGGACAGTTCACCCTAAAAATGACCACGTTTGCATGAACATCAGTAATCGAATTATTTTTCTTAACCTGAATGAGATTATATGATTCAGGTATTTACATGAGGTGCTTCTTTAATGTTCCTTTCATGTTACGTTATGGTTAGGCCCAGATGGAATCTGCTGATATTTTTGGCTATTTCTGCGCAGATTGGGTTCATGGCCCTTTAAGGCTGGTTTAAACTACTGCATCAAGTGATTGCCATGACCCATGGCGCATGCCTTGCACGTAGTTGTGCATTTATAATTCTGTGTGTTGTTTGTGTTGCTGTGCAATACACTTCCGAAACACTAGCTGGCAGCGGGTTTTATGTTCCTCTTTGTCTAGCTTTTTTGTGGGTGTTTTGTTTTTTCTGAATGTTACCTTAATGTACAGCTAGCTAAAACTGGCTCATTTAGAAGCGTGAGTGGGTGGAATTACAACTTAAACTATAAGGTAAACACAAAACAAAAGGCGACCACCCGAAGGTTGCACCGGACCATATGCGTGCCCTTGACACTGAAGTAGAAATTAGCTTTAAGTCAAATTATTGTATAAATCTGTCACAAGTTGTCTCTCTCACACTGGTGGTGTAGTGGGGGGTGAGGTGGGTGTCACAGACAAAAGTGGAGAGAGGGGGGGCATGGGATGGTCGCAGATAAAAGTAAAGATCAAAGGGGGGGGGGTAGTTGTGTGTTGCGGATGAAAGTGAAGAGCCCTATGTTGAACACATAGGAAGATATACTATATAATATGGTAAAAAAAAACAGACATTAACACTAAATCTATTTATTTCATGCTCATTTTGAAATTTCACATGCAAAAATGCATGATGGAAACCCCAAGATGTGCGTAAATTCAGAAAATACATGAAGAAAAACTTGCACACAAATTTTTACCCTGTAAGAAAATAAAATGTGCATACACTATGATAGATTTACGTAGGACTTAAGGGCTTTATTCTGTGAAAGCAACCATCCTGGACGTTCTTTATCCCACTTACTACTCAGCTTGCCACAAAACAAATTTAAACATTGTTCTGAGCCATAATAGTTTATTAATTCTTAAATTAAGCACAAAGCTGATAGAATCGAAAACAGTTGAATGGAGTATACACTAACCTGCACAATATTCAGTTACAAGATGGCGCCTAACAGTCAAAACTGCAAATATGACAGAAAATAAAAACAGCTGATGGGGTATACACTAAGCTGTGCATTATTTAGTCACAAGATGTGTGCTAAACAGTCAAAAACACAAAGCTGACCGAAACGAAAACAGCTGATGGAGTATACACTAACCTGCGCTTTATTTAGTCACAAGATGTGCGCTAAACAGTCAAAAACACAAAGCTGACCGAAACGAAAACAGCTGATGGAGTATACACTAACCTGCACATTATTTAGTCACAAGATGTGCGCTAAACAGTCAAAAACACAAAGCTGACCGAAACGAAAACAGCTGATGGAGTATACACTAACCTGCGCTTTATTTAGTCACAAGATGTGCGCTAAACAGTCAAAAACACAAAGCTGACAGAAACGAAAATGTCTGATGGAGTATACACTAACCTGCACATTATTTAGTCACAAGATGTGCGCTAAACAGTCAAAAACACAAAGCTGACTGAAACAAAAACAGCTGATGGAGTATACACTAACCTGCGCATTATTTAGTCACAGGATGTGCGCTAAACAGTCAAAAACACAAAGCTGACCAAAACAAAAACAGCTGATGGAGTATACACTAACCTGCACATTATTTAGTCACAAGATGTGCGCTAAACAGTCAAAAACACAAAGCTGACCGAAACGAAAACAGCTGATGGAGTATACACTAACCTGCACATTATTTAGTCACAAGATGTGCGCTAAACAGTCAAAAACACAAAGCTGACTGAAACAAAAACAGCTGATGGAGTATACACTAACCTGCGCATTATTTAGTCACAGGATGTGCGCTAAACAGTCAAAAACACAAAGCTGACCAAAACAAAAACAGCTGAGGGAGTATACACTAACCTGCGCATTATTTAGTCACAGGATGTGCGCTAAACAGTCAAAAACACAAAGCTGACCAAAACAAAAACAGCTGAGGGAGTATACACTAACCTGCGCATTATTTAGTCACAGGATGTGCGCTAAACAGTCAAAATACAAAGCTGACAGAAACGAAAACAGCTGATGGAGTATACACTAAACTGCGCATTATTTAGTCACAAGATGGCGCTAAACAGTCAAAAACACAAAGCTGACCAAAACAAAAACAGCTGATGGAGTATACACTAACCTGCGCATTATTTAGTCACAAGATGTGCGCTAAACAGTCAAAACACAAAGCTGACTGAAACAAAACAGCTGATGGAGTATACACTAACCTGCGCTTTATTTAGTCACAAGATGTGCGCTAAACAGTCAAAAACACAAAGCTGACTGAAACAAAAACAGCTGATGGAGTATACACTAACCTGCACATTATTTAGTCACAAGATGTGCGCTAAACAGTCAAAAACACAAAGCTGACAGAAACGAAAACGTCTGATAGAGTATACAGTGACCTGCACACTTAGTCACAAGATGGCGCCAAACAGTCAAAAACACAAAGCTTACTGAAACAAAAACAGCTGATGGAGTATACACTAACCTGCGCATTATTTAGTCACAAGATGTGCGCTAAACAGTCAAAATACAAAGCTGACTGAAACAAAAACAGCTGATGGAGTATACACTAACCTGCGCATTATTTAGTCACAAGATGTGCGCTAAACAGTCAAAAACACAAAGCTGACCAAAACAAAAACAGCTGATGGAGTATACACTAACCTGCGCATTATTTAGTCACAAGATGTGCGCTAAACAGTCAAAATACAAAGCTGACAGAAACTAAATCAGCTGATGGAGTATACACTAACCTGCGCTTTATTTAGTCACAAGATGTGCGCTAAACAGTCAAAAACACAAAGCTGACTGAAACAAAAACAGCTGATGGAGTATACACTAACCTGCGCTTTATTTAGTCACAAGATGTGCGCTAAACAGTCAAAAACACAAAGCTGACTGAAACAAAAACAGCTGATGGAGTATACACTAACCTGCACATTATTTACTCACAAGATGTGCGCTAAACAGTCAAAAACACAAAGCTGACAGAAACGAAAACGTCTGATAGAGTATACAGTGACCTGCACACTTAGTCACAAGATGGCGCCAAACAGTCAAAAACACAAAGCTGGCAGAAAACAAAAACAGCTGATGGAGTATACACTAACCTGCACATTATTTACTCACAAGATGTGCGCTAAACAGTCAAAAACACAAAGCTGACAGAAACGAAAACGTCTGATAGAGTATACAGTGACCTGCACACTTAGTCACAAGATGGCGCCAAACAGTCAAAAACACAAAGCTGGCAGAAACAAAAACAGCTGATGGAGTATACACTAACCTGCACATTATTTACTCACAAGATGTGCGCTAAACAGTCAAAAACACAAAGCTGACAGAAACGAAAACGTCTGATAGAGTATACAGTGACCTGCACACTTAGTCACAAGATGGCGCCAAACAGTCAAAAACACAAAGCTGACTGAAACAAAACAGCTGATGGAGTATACACTAACCTGCGCTTTATTTAGTCACAAGATGTGCGCTAAACAGTCAAAAACACAAAGCTGACTGAAACAAAAACAGCTGATGGAGTATACACTAACCTGCACATTATTTACTCACAAGATGTGCGCTAAACAGTCAAAAACACAAAGCTGACAGAAACGAAAACGTCTGATAGAGTATACAGTGACCTGCACACTTAGTCACAAGATGGCGCCAAACAGTCAAAAACACAAAGCTTACTGAAACAAAAACAGCTGATGGAGTATACACTAACCTGCGCATTATTTAGTCACAGGATGTGCGCTAAACAGTCAAAATACAAAGCTGACTGAAACAAAAACAGCTGATGGAGTATACACTAACCTGCGCATTATTTAGTCACAAGATGTGCGCTAAACAGTCAAAATACAAAGCTGACAGAAACTAAATCAGCTGATGGAGTATACACTAACCTGCGCTTTATTTAGTCACAAGATGTGCGCTAAACAGTCAAAAACACAAAGCTGACTGAAACAAAAACAGCTGATGGAGTATACACTAACCTGCACATTATTTACTCACAAGATGTGCGCTAAACAGTCAAAAACACAAAGCTGACAGAAACGAAAACGTCTGATAGAGTATACAGTGACCTGCACACTTAGTCACAAGATGGCGCCAAACAGTCAAAAACACAAAGCTGGCAGAAACAAAAACAGCTGATGGAGTATACACTAACCTGCACATTATTTACTCACAAGATGTGCGCTAAACAGTCAAAAACACAAAGCTGACAGAAACGAAAACGTCTGATAGAGTATACAGTGACCTGCACACTTAGTCACAAGATGGCGCCAAACAGTCAAAAACACAAAGCTGGCAGAAACAAAAACAGCTGATGGAGTATACACTAACCTGCACATTATTTACTCACAAGATGTGCGCTAAACAGTCAAAAACACAAAGCTGACAGAAACGAAAACGTCTGATAGAGTATACAGTGACCTGCACACTTAGTCACAAGATGGCGCCAAACAGTCAAAAACACAAAGCTGATAGAAACTAAAAGAGCTGATGAATACACTAACCTGCGCGGTATTCAGTCACATGATGGCACTAAACAGACAAAAACTTAAAGCTGACTGTATTGAAACCGGCTGAATGGAGCATATACTAACCTACATATGATTCATTATTATTCAAGACAGAGCCAAACAGTCAAAAAGAGTCAAACACCACAGCGTTACAGATAATTAGATACATATCAATGTGGATGTAAGTATTTGGATTTGAACGTATTCGCTGGTGATTCGAAGTTCCCGGATGTGTTATTTAGCGGTTGTTATCTTGGAATAACATACCTTGAAATGGCACAACTGTCCAATCAGAATCGAGTATTCCTGACAGCCGTGTAATAATGTTTGATAATTCACATCATATTGTATTTATTTACACATGCACATTGTCAGTATGTTTCAGACTGCTCTCTAGCACGCATGACTTAAGTGTACAAGATGTTCTCAGTGAACATGTTTCGCTTGCTCGGGGAGTTAGGAAAGAGTGTACACTATGAAGGAACCCTGTCAATCAGCTCACAAGCAGCCACATTCAGTGTTAATGGACTTAAAAGTGCTCAAATTACAGCACAGTTGTACGTATTCAACTGGAGCTATGGCCGAACGGAAGCTGTTTTACAATCTTTGGGGCACAGAGCTCTTAATTGAGTCATTGAGATACACTAAACGCAGTTTCCCGTAAAGACCTTCTCACCCGTGGCTTTTCTATGGTTGATGGCTCTTTCCTGTGCTGCTCATTAGTCAGAAATCAATACCGACACGCTGGACTAAAACCGCTTCATTAACACACAAACTGCTTCAGCTCCTCCTGAGTGGTAAATTTGGAGGATCACATTTATGGCTCGTTTCCACTGACTGGTACGGTACGGTTCGGTTTGGTACGGGTCACCTTTATCAGGCTTGCGTTTCCACTAACAAGGGTAAGTCGACATCATTCTAGCTCAAGGAAATGTCTACAGTTAAGCTGTACGGGTCACTTACATATCATATGAGAAGCAATTCTCACAAAACAGATGCTTCATACACATAAATACTTGTGTAGAAATGTTTATTACTAACTTTTCAATGATCATGAGTTGATTATAACTGCAGATCAATGACAGTGCGAAACAGCCTACTGTAACGTCTGTAATTATATTAAATAACTAAATAAATGAACATATATAAACACATACAGCCCCTTACAGTCTCCATATATGTTCCCAACTACAGAACTACAACATATAGCAGACATTTTGCCCGTATTTAGGTTTAAAATCAACACAAATTATAGCCTACAGTCAGTGAAAACCTCTTATCTGTGTATGTAATCTTCAGCAGCACATGTAGCCTCTGTTAGAGAGTAATTCCGTCATTCCCAGTTCATATTAGTCCGAAATGTGAAGATAATAAGTTAGTTATACATGGCATTTTGTTCGCGTTTGCTGAAAAATTATGTGCTCCTTTTTTCCGGTTTCTCCTTTGTTTCTTCACGCTTCACTCTCGCGTTTGTCAGTGTCTGACAGGATCGGGTTTTAAAAGCACGTCAATAATCAAGCGCAGGTTATTATCATCAGCTCATGAAGTTTTTTATTTCAGATATAATGTTAGACGCGCGTGAGCGCTAGCAAGAAAGCGAAACCGCTCGCGCCTCAGACTGGCTCGTAAAAAACTACGGGGTACAGGGCAAATCTGCTCTTCTTCTTGGCTTTGTGGTTGTTCTTCCAGACGACGACAAGGTTTGTTTGAGCCCAGATCGACCATGGCTCGTTATTATATGTATTTATAATTCCGCTATAATCTCTCGGCTGTGTATTTCAAACATCGCAGGTTTTTTGTTTTCATTCTGGCTTGTTGCGTAAGCGAATGACGCCTCTCTATAAACCTATAGCGTTCAGCTGCGCGTGTGGCTCCGCCCTTTGGTACCCGTTCTCGTGTTTGGTACCCTTTTGAAAGGGTGCCGAAAAAGTGGTACGGTACGGTTCGGTTCGGTACGCTTTTTGACAGTGGAAACGGCCATAAAAGCGTACCAAACCGAACCGTACCGTACCCTCAGTGGAAACGGGCCATTAGGTATATCTGCTGACAACGAATTAATTATGATGTTAAACGAACTTAAATAACAACAGTGGTTTGTTCCATAGCAAAAACTAGGTACAATTAGACTTTCTAAAGAAGAAAAAGAGTTTCCCAGCAGTGCGCATATACAGCCATATAACATATATTTATAATTGTATATATATATATATATATATATATATATATATATATATATATATATATATATATATATATATATATATATACACACTGGTTATTTCACCTTCTTCAGTACATCTAGTCCAAATTGCATATTAAATATTTTGGACTCTTCTCAGGAATCTGTTTACAGTGTTGCTCTGGAAATCTGCTTTTGCAACAGCTGTTAATGTAGAATCAAATGATCTGTATTAGTAAAAAATCACTGCAACTCACATCCTCACACAGCTTATTGCCGTAATAGAACTGTTTGAAGATTATCCCGATATTGAATAATGCATAAGCAAATAAAACCTACTGTGTGGAGCCTTTACACACGGCGGTCCCCTCTTATAAATCATTTCCTTTTATTGGGTCCAGATTCAGGCGCTGCCGGCAGCTCTTGGCTTGGTCTCCGTGTCTCCGAGTCTCAGGCAGGGGATTTAGGCATCTCCAGCACAGCTTTCCCAGACTCACTGCGGAGAATACAGGAGATGCTTTATCTTTTGAAGTGACAGTGAGGATTATTCAGTGCCCAGAGAAAGGCCACCGGAGAGATTTGGGTAAATCCAGGTAACAGTCCAGCGCTGCAGTTTGCTCTTCATAAATGCTGGCAAAGATGGAGCCAAAAGCAGACTGGGTAAAAAAACTTCAACCCAGGCTCATTCTGAAAACGTACCTCCACGGATGTTTCTGGAGGCCGCGAAATACATCCCGTCGCCATGTTTTTCTGCAGTTTTTGTTTTCGCGAATCCACCAGAGGTCGCTGTGTACGTTTTTTGAGATTTAAAATTTCCCTTGCGAGTGCCATTCGTGCCTGCTGTTCTCGCGTAAACCTACCAGAGGCCGCTGTCGACTCACTTTTGGACAGACTTTCTGACTGACTTAGCGAACTATCGGCTGACCCACCCTCCCCCTTCCCTAAACCCAACACGTTTCAAAAGCAATCCAAAAAAATAAAAGCCCTCGTCTGATTTTTTTTTTTACCACGTTTTCAGATTTTACCACGTTCTCACCCTGCTATTCACTTGTTTGTTTTATATTTTGGATTCTGTTTTTGTCAAACCTGCTTTCTGGAACCGCTCTTCACCGGACTCGAACCCCCGTCTCCGTGGTCAACTCCTCTCTGCATCTCAAATCTGCCAACGTACGTGGCGCGCTAACAGGACAAACTGGTTGCAGCTGGAATGCTATCCATACGGAGGTCAGCAGTCAGCTGGTAAGCGCAAAAAGGAACGGCGTCACACCGCCCCGTAGCGTTCGTTTAAAAAAATTAAATGCAGCCATACGTATCGCCGCCTACGTAATTCGCAAATAACTATTCCAAGCACTGTCAACATTTTTATTTTATTTTATTTTATTTTATAACAAATAACTATTCCAAGCACTGTCAACATTTTTTTTTATTTTATTTTATTTTATTTTATTTTATTTTATAACAAATAACTATTCTAAGCACTGTCAACATTTTTATTTTATTTTATTTTATTTTATTTTATTTTATTTTATTTTATTTTATTTTATTTTATAACATATAACTATTCCAAGCACTGTCAACATTTTTATTTTATTTTATTTTATTTTATAACAAATAACTATACCAAGCACTGTCAACATTTTATTTTATTTTATTTTATTTAGAACAAATAACTATTCCAAACAGTCAACATTTTTACTGATATTTTTTATAAAAATAACTAAAACAAACACAATCAAAATTGGATTATTTTTCTTGACAGATCACATTGTCAACATTTGTTATTGTTAAAAAAAATTTGTTTAGTTTTTGCATATAACTATCCCAAAAGCTGTCGACATATTTATTTAATTTTACTTCCTAACAAATAACTATCACAAACATTGTCGGCATTAGTTATTTGATATTCTAACACGAAACTATCAAAACACTATCGACATATTTATTTATTTATTTATTTATTTATTTATTTATTTATTTATAACAAAATAACTTTCACAAGCAATGTCAACATTTTATATTATTTTATTACAAATAACTCCCAAATGCTGTCAACATTTTATTTTATAAAAAACTATCACAGTTATGTCAATATTTTGTTTTTATAACAAATAACTATCACAAACACTGTCAACATTTGTTATTTGATTTTATAACAAAAAACTATCAACACACGGTCAACATTTTTATTTAATTTATTATTACAAATAACTGTCACACCCAGTAGGCACACAACGTTAATACTCTAGATTTAGGTCTTGACGTCAGGTGAACAAAAATCCAATGTCTAGCCAGCGCCTAAGGACAATGTTATTTGACGTCCAATAACGATGTTAAATGAAGTTGATTTTAGGTTGTGTTGGAAAGTGACCAAAATCCAACATCGAGCCAACATCTTAAACCAACGTCATATTGAGGTCAAATACTGACATTGTATTTGACATGGTAACAGCCACACAATGTCAAGCTGTAACATCATTAGATGTTGATATTTGGTTGATTTTAGGTTGGATGTTGGACAATGACGGCCTGATGTTGGGTTCTGATGTCAATCTACGTCACGTAGATGTCCTGTGCCTGCTGGGCAAACAGTCAACGTTTTTATTTTAATACTTTATAACAAATAAGTATCACAAACACTGTCAACATTTTTATTTTATTTCTTAACAAGTAACTACCCCAAACAGTCAACATTTTTATTTTATTTTATTACAAATAACTAACACAAACAGTGTCAACAATTAAATTTATTATGAATAAATATCCCAAACACTGTCAACATTTTTATTTCATTATATTACAAATAACTATCAAAACACTGTCAGTTTTGTTTTATTTTATTTATTTATTTATTTATTTATTTATTTATTTATTTATTTGTTTGTTTGTTTGTTTGTTTGTTTGTTTGTTTGTTTTACCAATCAGCAAATCACAAACCAAACGACATCCCTTCCTGTGCCCTCATAGTCACTCATCACTCCTTTAAGTAGACTATATTAGTAGACTTATGTAGAGAATAGTGAATGAGGGTATACTGAAGGGCTACAATTTCAAATACAGCCATTTAAAACCACATGGAAACATGGATTTTCATTCAAAATACTATCATTTATGTTTTGAAAATGAGCTAAAATCCTATGGGGTTTCGAATCGGACAGAGATAAGTCAGAACGGTGTTTTTGTATGAGCGATCCTTTTAATCTCACCTTCTAAACACTATAGCTTTACAACATTATCAAAGAGCAAGCTTCATGATTAGTGTTAAATGAATGTGACAGTTTTCGAGTGCTTTGGCAGTGCCCTCGCTGTGTCGTGACATTATCCGGCACCAGCCTGTGCTCTTCAGTCCAGACTTTATCGCTTAAGTAGCTGTGACATGAGTCATCTTTCACACGCTTGTCTTTATCTGCTGTAATTAAACTCCATAATTAATCACCCGTTTGACTCAAACAAACAGCGTTCATCAGAAACAATAGCCTTTGAAGCGTGTGTGTGGTCGCTTGCATGTTAATCCCAGCATCTTTCATTCTCTCTCATCAATTCTGCATGCCGTTTCATCTCTTCTTTTATCTTCAATCTTCTAAAGCGATGCCGGCGAAAACACGACGACTGATGAAATATAGCTGTTACACCGTTTGTAATGTTTCCGTCTAATTGCTGTATTGTGTCCAAATCAAGAGTTTTGCTGTTCATTTGTTAAAATAATAATAATAATAATAATAAAATATTGAGCAGTTTGTTAGTTTAGTTCATTTGTATCTTCCTCCCAAATGGCAAAATCTGCATTTAGAATCGAATTTTGTGCGATTAAAGATTGAAGTGTGTTTTAAGTCCAAATCGCACTAGCTGGAAGTGTAGATTTATGTAAGAAATGGGTCAGAATGTCAGCGCCAGTGGTGTACTGGTTAGTGCGTTGAAACACATGCACTCCGGTGCTCACAGCGACCTGAGTTCAATTCCCGCCTCGCAGTCCTATGCCGATCCTTCCCCTCTCTCTGCTTTCCTGTCAATACTCTCTACTGTCCTGTCCACTAAAGGTGAAAACCCAGAAAAAAGAAGAAATGGGTCAGAGTTTATACTACATTTCCCTGCAGAGGATAAACAATTTACAAAAAATTTGAAACCATCACAGAAGGTCTGGTGACTTTTGGGAAATCATATACTACCTGACAAAAGTTTCCTCGTCGATCACAGCTGTAAGAGCAACAAATAGTAACTTGACTTCTAGTTGATCATTTAGAAAAGGGGTTGAAGGTCGATTTTTCTGATGGATCGTCTGTTGAACTGCATCCCAATCATCACCAATACTGCAGAAGACCAATTGGAAGCCGAATGGACCCAAGATTCTCATAGATATCAGTCAAGTTTGGTGAAGGAAAAATCATGGTTTGGGGATACATTCAGTATGGGGGTGTGCGAGAGATCTGCAGAGTGGATGATCAACATCAACAGCCTGAGGGATCAAGACATTTGTGCTGCCCATTACATTACAAACTACAGGAGAGGGCAAATTCTTCAGCAGGAGAGGGCAAATTCTCATACTTCAGCCTCCACATCAAAGCTCCTGAAAGCAAAGAAGGTCAAGGTGCTCCAGGATTGGCCAGCCCAGTCATCAGACATGAACATTATTGAGCATGTCTGGGGTAAGATGAAGGAGGAGGCATTGAAGATGAATCCAAATAATCTTGATGAGCTCTGGGAGTCCTGCATGGACACTTTCTTTGCCATTCCAGATTACTTTATTAATACGTGATTTGAGTCATTGCAGAGATGTATGGATGCAGTCCTCCAAGCACATGATGAAGTCAGACAAAATATACATTCTTTTTCCAGTGCACCATGATTTTATATTCTATACTGGACATTATTTCTGCTAAATGAAAAGACTTTGGTCTAAGAAAAGTCAGAGCTTACTGTCCTAATTAAATAATTAAAAAACAAGGCATGATCATATTTTATTGTGGTCAAATAAGCGTAATCTAGAGGCCTTTGCCTTTCATATAAGCCACTTCTGATATCAAATGATCAACTAAAAGTCATGTTATTATTTGTTGTTCCTAAAATTTGGATAGGTGACAAGACTTGTGAGAGGTAGTGTAATTAAATTCATTATAATTTAATGTAATTTAATGGTTATTATTTATCATGTCTTTTTTATTTCTGTGGGTGCATACAGTATAGAAATACTTGAATCATTTTAAATGATTTAAAATAATCCTAAATCTGCTTAACACCAGCGGATTTAAATAAAGTAAGCTTTGATTTTAAGAGATTACACTTGTACTTCACTGTCGTTAAAATAGAAATAGAGCTCACCGCTTATTGGTCCATAACATTATGCAATTTTGATGCTACACACACGTCACATTCATTAGATGAAAACATACATCAGAAATCTTTATTAGGAGCTTCTGTCTCCTGAATTCAAATATACTATTTGTAATTATGCATTTGTAACGATGAAACTTTCCAATTCTGAAATACATGTAAGGACTTAGTCTGTCATGATTACCAGCGATCTCTAACCACCAGAGGTCGCTGGTAAGCACTCACCCTCACAATAACCTATGGACTACAAATCCGCCATTCATGGACTACATTTTCATACATGCACTCCGTTCCACAAACACACATGCTTCCTCATTTTCACTGATTACACTTGCACCAGCTGAGGATTGTCAGAGACTGATTACACACACTATTTAAACAACACACACACTCCCTGCCTTCGCCGAGTCTTGTTTAACTGTAAAGTGACATTACAACGCGTTTCCTTAGTCTTGTTTCTCCGTGTGTTTACCCTAGCCTTGTTTACCTAGTTATCCCTGTCTGCCGCCTGCCTTCCGATTCTGGACTGCCTTTATACATCTGTTTGCATCTGTGTTGACCATTGCCTCCCTGAGTTTGATTAAACCTGCACGTGGATCCTAAACTTCAGTTTTCTCGATCACTCCCCGTGTTACATAGTCAATGACTTAGTAAGGACTTTTCGTGATGCTATAATATAAATATATAATATAATTACTTTTTTATTGTTATTATTTCACACATAAACTACTCCAGATGTCATAAAACTGCACTTTTAGACACTAACAACTAAAAGGAACCAAAAAGCAGTTTAAATACAGCTGGAAAGGAGTGAATCAATGCAAAACGCCATCACCCATACCAAATAGTTGAGGTTTGGAACACTTTAGGGAAAATAAATAGTGAATAATTTTCATTTTCAAGTGTATTAGCCCTTTACATGAGCACTGCTATAGAGTTTCTTTTTAAAGTACTTTTTTTTACTTACTATATTAAATTTTTCCTTGTATTTTTTCTGCATGTGAAGGCATCATCATTTTAAAAACATAATATAGAAAGTCCTCAAGAACACTCAAGAAAATGCAGCTTTATTTAATTGATATTTTCACAATTACAGGTTTTGAAAATCTCTGTGTAACATCTAAAGCGCACCCCAAGTCAATACAATTAAGCATGTCCCCTCCCCCAAGGGAATCCCTACTATCCGACCCTAGCTGAAGCCATTCATCTGCTGATTGTCATTGAGCGATTGCAGGCGCTGATCCATTTAAGCGCAAATTGACTCGTCTGCCGAGAAGATCCTTCAGATGTGGTGTATGATGGTTTAATGGATCATTTGTACGTGTACGTGTGTGTGTGTCGCTGATGTAATGGCCATGTAGTTAACTGCATTAATGAAGTGTGAACGACACGTTTCACAGCGACCCAGAGGTCAGACAACAGCGAAAAATGATTGAAGCGTTGACATTAAACGCGTAACTGATCCTGCTCAACCAGCCAACCAGTTTAGAACGGATTTCAATCACTCTAATGAAATAAAACCAATGGGAACCATCACAGAAGATACAAATGGTACAGATTCCATCATAACTCTTACAAACTTTACATGTTTGTTATCAAAACATTACATTTTATTAGTGTCTAGTATGTTTTGGGACATGGTCCATCAGTATTCATTAATTTGAACATACAATGAAATAAATTACTAGTAGAGACCCAAAGGACCATTATAGTTACCATTAAAACCAATATGATGTTCATTATAACCATTAAAACCAATTTAAAACCATTAGAACTTCTGTAATGGTTTCTTTATTATTATTATTATTATATTATTATTATTGTTACACCACAGTGGAATTAACCACCAACTTATCCAGCATATGTTTTACATAGCAGATGCCCTTCCAGCTGCAACTCAACACTAGGAAACACCCATACACTCTTGCATTCACACACATACACTATTTGTGTATTTGTGATGATTGGGATGCAGTTCAACAGATGATTCATCAGAAAAATCTGATGTGAACTACTGCGTGAACTACTGACAGCAACAAGGTCGCTGGTTCGAGCCTCGGCTGGGTCAGTTTCTGTGTGGAGTTGGCACGTTCTCCCAGTGTTGGCGTGGGTTTCCTCCGGGTGCTTAGGTTTTCCCCACAGTCCAAAGACATGCGGTATTGGTGAATTAAACAAGCTGAATTGGCTGTAGTGTATGTGTGTGAATGAGTGTGTATGGGTGTTTCCCAGTGTTGGGTTGCAGCTGGAAGGACATCCGCTGTGTAATACATATGCTGGACAAGTTGGTAGTTCATTCCGCTGTGGCAACCCCGGATTAATAAAGGGACTAAGTCGAAAAGAAAATTTACTGAATTCAATAAATGCTGTAGTTTTAACTCAGACTAGAATAATATCGTTTGTAAGTGTTTGCAGCATCAGTTTCTCTCTCTCTCTTTCTCTCTCTCTCTTCTTTGTTGTTCACAGTGTAGCTGCATTGATTATAATGGGGGCGTTTAGTTTTGACGCATCACCCTGCTCGCATCTGCTCTGGATTGTGTTAAAACATTTCCCGTTCTACCATTCTCTGCTCTAATGTTTCTGGATGGACAGCAGAATGAGAAAGATAATGGCTTTAAGTAAGGGATAACATCCAGTCAAGTAGATAGATAGATAGATAGATAGATAGATAGATAGATAGATAGATAGATAGATAGATAGATAGATAGATAGATAGATAGATAGATAGATAGAAACAATATTACATGTTTATTACACAGTTATTACAAAGCTATTATAGAGTTACAACATGGTTAGGGGTAAATAGATAATAGATACATAATCCAACCTTGGCTTTTACTATTATACAGTTATTACACAATTAACACACATCTATTACAATAACTCTGTATTAACTGAATAATAGTAAAGACACAAATTAAAGTAGGTACTACTGACCCTTACCCTACCCCTAACTGTGCGTTAACTGGGTAATAACTGTATAATAACTGGGTAATAACTATGTAATAGTAATGGCCAACATTAAAGATTAAGCATTAAAATCCTGTATTAAAATTCAATACACATTTGTTATTGTACAGCTCAGTTAGGGGTAGGGTAAGTGTTAATAGTACTTAATTTTAAATGTTGGCCTTTACTATTAAACAGTTATTGCACAATTATTATATAATTATTACACAGTTAATACAGTTATTATACAGTTATTACAGGGTTATTATAATAACAGTAAAGAACAACTTTTAAAATGATGTACTATTAACCTTTGCCATACCCTTAACTGTGCTGTAACTGTATAATAACTACAGTTTAATAACTGTATAATCACTGTGTAATAACAGTATAGTAAGTTTGTAATAGCAGTATAATAACTGTGTACTAACTGTATAATAGCTGTAAATACTGTAGTAATAGTAAAGGCCAACGTTTAAGATTATGTATTAAAATTATGTATTAAAATTTAAATTACACAGTTATTATTATACGGTTACAGCACAGTTAGGGGTAGAGTAAGGGTTATTGGTATATAATTTTAAATGTTGGCTTTTACTATTAGCTATCATACTGTTATTACACAGTTGTTATACAGTTATCGCACAGCTATTATACTGTTATTACATAGTTACTGTACAGTTATTACACAGTTATTATACAGTTATTACACAGTAATTATAGTGCATAATTGTAAATAACAGTAAAGGCTAACTTTTAAAATTATGTACTAACAACCGTGTAATAACTGTATAATAACTATGTAATAACTGTAAAGTAACTATGTAATAACAGTATAATAGCTGTGCGATAACTGTATAACAACTGTGTAATAACAGTATGATTTCTGTGTAATAACTGTATAACAGCTTTGTAGTAACTGTATTATAACTGTAATAACAGTGTAATCACATTGTAATAACTAACAACTTTATATAAAAGGCCAATTTATAAGATTATGTATTAATATTATGTATTAAAATTTAAACTACACTGTTGTTATTATATAGTTACAGCACAGTCACATGTAAAGGGTAATTAGTATATAATTTTAAATGTTGTTTTGTTGTTTTTGTAGTTTTTTTACTAATAAACTATGATTACACAGTCATTATACAGTTATTACACAGTTGTTAATATACAGTCGTTATTATACAGTTACAGCACAGTTAAGGGTAGAGTAAGGGTTAATAGTACATTGTTTTAAATGTTGGCCTTTACTAATAAACAATTATCACACAGTTATTATACAGTTATTATAACAACTCTGTAAAAACGGTTTAAAGTGAAGGCCAACTTTTAAAATTAAGTACTATTAACCCTTACAGTACCCCTAACTGTGCTGTTACTGTATAATAAGAGCGGTGTTATAATCGTGTAATAACTGTATGATAATAAATGCCAACATTTAGGACTATGTATGATTATTATGTATTTAAATAGTATTTACATTATTGTTACTATATAGTTTTAGCACAGTTAGGGGTAGAGTAAGGGTTAATAGTACATAATTTTAAATGTTGGCTTTTACTATTAAACAATTATTGCACAGTGATAATACAGTTATTGCACAGTTATTATCAATCTGAAATATCGGCCTTTGTTATTAAACATTTGTTACTCAGAGATTACATAGTTTAAGAATGTTTGCCATAAACAAGCTGCTGCATTGCTCCACATATATGACGCATGTCTGATTTGTGCACAGACTGTAGTTTAGTGTCTATAAAACAAGCGTTGGGTGATTGCATGTGGAAAATATCCCTAAAATATCCCTGCCTCCATTCTGAAGCTGATAGTAACTGGATTTTGCAACAGACGAATGCTTTACTGAGTCCAGGGAATGTGAAGGATGTGTGAGTGTGTGTTTGTGTGTGTTTGTGTCTCATTAGTCTGGGCTCGTCCTGCAGAAGCGTCATCCTCCTTGTCGATGCAGCGCTGCCCTGCAGTCAACGCACTGATGTTTTTTTTCCTGCCGTATGGAGGGCTATAGAGACTGTGACAGCGTGTCAGTGTTAATGCATTCTTCCTCTCCAGCAACACAATAATGAGGCCTATACGTGTGACACTTTTCAGCTATTTTAACAATGTGGCACAGGCTCAGGGTCTGCTTTCAGAGAGGCCCGCTGTCGACAGACTCTCGCCTCCGAGTTTTTCCACCTCTTCCACGGAGGTCGTGATACTGCGAGACTGTTGTGTTCAAATATAGATGAGTTATGGACATTTTACAAACAATATTCCAGGTTAAATGCAACTTAGGCCGCATCCGCTGTGTGTTCCAGTCTTCCTAGTAAGTTTGCATTTGAGAAGATGTGTCTTCAAAACTGTTTAGCTGGAGTAAGATGGAGATGTACGTTTGTCGGTAACACTTTATAATAAATGCACACTATGAATCATTTATTAAGCATTAACAAATAGTTAATGAATCATTTCTTAAGTATTAACTCTACATCAAGGGTGCACAACGCTGTTAATGGAGATCTACCTTACTGCAGATTTCAGTTGCAACCCATTTTAAATCAGTAATTTGAATGATTCTGTAGTGTAATGTCTAAAGTGATGACAAAACAGGTGATTTTGCCTACATTTTAAGATTAAAAGGCTGAACAGCATGAAATGCCATCAGTCTACAGAGATTTCCCAGTATTTCTCTTTTGCAAGCAGGAGATCACAATAATTAACGCAAAAAAAACCAAAGCAGCGCAATCGCTGCCAGATTACTGTTGTGCTTGCAATAAGGAAAAACGCTAAACACATGCAGGCATTTCTTCTTTCTTCCTGTTTATTGGTTACAGGAAGAACATGCAAACTCCACACAGAAATGCCAACTGACCCAGCCGAGGATCGAACCAGCGACCTTCTTGCTGTGAGGCAACAGTGCTACCCACTGCGTCACCCTATATATATATATATATATATATATATATATATATATATATATATATATATGTATATATATATATGTATATATATATATGTATATATATATATGTATATATATATATGTATATATGTATATATATATATATATATATGTATATATATATATGTATATATATATATGTATATATATATATATATATATATATATATATATATATATATATATATGTATATATATATATATGTATATATATATATATATATATATATATATATATATATATATATATATATATATATATGTATATTATATGTATATATACATGTATATGTATATACTTATATATACACATATATATATACATATATACATACTTATATATATATATATACATACATATATATATATAGTGAGTGGTTAAATAGTCCAGATAATCATGATCATAAGTATCAGCTGTGTGTGTGTCTGTCCAATTGACTGTCAGCTGTGGCAGGAGTGATGAGTGCAAAGAGTTCTGGGAGTTGTAGTTCGGTTCAGTAGCCGAACTGTAGCTCTCCAGCAATCTGCAACTGTTCAATCGCTGGTGATCATGACATATATAAAACTATCATTTAATAATGTATGGTTATTTCAGCCTATTAAATTATATTTATTATCCTCATCCTTATTTGGCATCATAACAGCCTTGTTGACAGTTGTTCATGAATTATCGCTAAGTGGGTTTGTTAAACTTAATAAATAATCAAAAAAATTAAAATTGGCTCACGCCTCATTCACACTGAACACATCTTTGCTTCTGAAAATGATTTTGAACGTGTTGTAATGACGGCAATAACAAACCCATTAGAAATAGAAAAACAATGCTCTGATGAGCACTTGAAGATACATCTCTTCATCACCTTTTGTTCTGTGTGACTACAGCCTTGCATATGCAATCTGAGACACATGTATTCTCAATTCATAAGTGACATCATTGTGAGGGGTAGGGTTAGGGGCGGGGCTAGGTATGTGGATCATCTACCACCGGACACTTCTCATTTTCACCTTTCTGGGCTAATAAGTTAATATTAAATGTACGTTTTTTAATCTGAATTCAATTAAACACATTTGGCATAGCAGATTTTGGAGGTTTTGTTTTAAAGTGTCATATCTATATTTTTCACAGTTCGCATGGCTATTTTTGTGCACCCTTCATGAACTGTGTGTCTGATATTGTAGGCTGGTATACATTTCTCCTGTATCTTCTTCAAAGAGATCGGCTCGTCTGTGTTTTTCTCCCAGAAATCTCCTTGTTCTCTCAGAGCTTAAAGATGGATGTTTCCCCAGCGTCAGGAGGGTTTGATGCTGATTCCAGATCAGCAGTGCTCAATGAGCCATCAAAACAATTGGATAATGGTTTTGTGTCTTCTAATTTATGCATTTATTCTATTTAATGTTCTTAAGTCTTTGTTTTCAAAGCCGAACAATGATCCCCCAACAGCTCCACATTGTATGATTTACTGATTTACCAGAGTTTTCTTCAGAGGCTTCAACAAAGACAACAGTTGATGCCAAAATAGAGCTGCTTTTATTCGTAAAATGCAATTTGTCGATCTAAACACACAAAACAACTATCCCGGGGTGTGATTCTCAAATAACAATGTAACAGTGCTTATCTGCCAAAGTACGATAGATTGTTTGGGAATTACACAATGTTGTGACAAATGTTTCTCGAACCCAATGTGGTCGATTAATAACTTATATACTGTGTATCCATACAGTCGACATCGATTAATAATTCTGACTTCATCTGTACGTACACATACATTAGATTAGTCCTCTTATAGGGATAATAATTTATGACAAACAGATTAAAACAGTGGCTTGCAAGAATATTTAACTTTATCAAATAAGTATTACTATTTTTCTGAAGCAAGATGTTAATAGTAAAAACTGTATTAAACTTGTATTAAATCAGTGTCCTCGATCGTAGCCTGGTTTGGGGATCTTACATTTCCAGACAGAAACAGATTGAACAGTTCAATCAAAGTGTCAGGAAAAAGCTTTGGAGTAAGTCAAAGTCGGTCTACTAAAATGAATCACAGACAGGGCTTTAAAACAAAACACACTAGTTTTAAAGAATTTCTCTCATCCATTACATAAAGAATTGTATTTGTTCACTTCAGGCCATTGCTTTGGAGTGCCTGTTAGAAGAGCAAAATGTTTTAAAGGGACAGTTCACACAAAATGAAATGAAAAACTTACAATTATTTACTCACCTTCAAACCTTTATGAGTTTCTTTCCTCTGTTGAAATGTTGGAAACCTCTAACCCAGGGGTCAGCAAACTTGTTCCTGGAGGGCCGGTGTCCTGCAGATTTTAGCTCCAACCCTAATCAAACACATCTGAACAAGCTAATCAAGGTCTTACTAGGTGTACTTGAAACAGGTGTGTTGAGGCAAGTTGGAGCTAAACCCTGGAGGGACACCGCCCTCCGACCGAGATTGTATTTGTTTTTCCTGCTATGGAAGTCAATGGTTGATGGAAGTCGATGGAAGTTACAGGTTTTCAGATTTTTTCAAAATATCTTTTACTATGTTCAAAAGTATTAAGAAACTCACAAAGATTTTAAACCACTCGAGGGAGAGTAAAATCTGAGTATATGTAATTTTTGAGGTGAACTGTCCCTTTAAGGCTTTTGTTGTTGTTTCAGTTGCTGATGGTTAATGTGTTCTTTTTAATCACGTTTCCCTGTGTTTTGCTATCTATCTATCTATCTATCTATCTATCTATCTATCTATCTATCTATCTATCTATCTATCTATCTATCTATCTATCTATCTATCTATCTATCTATCTATCTATCTATCTATCTATCTATCTACCTACCTACCTACCTATCATCTATCTATCTATCTATCTATCTATCTATCTATCTATCTATCTATCTATCTATCTATCTATCTATCTATCTCACTATCTATCTATCTATCTCACTATCTATCTATCTATCTATCTATCTATCTATCTATCTATCTATCTATCTATCTATCTACCTACCTACCTACCTACCTACCTACCTACCTACCTACCTACCTACCTACCTACCTACCTATCTATCTATCTATCTATCTATCTATCTATCTATCTATCTATCTATCTATCTATCTATCTATCTATTTATCTCACTATCTATCTATCTATCTATCTATCTATCTATCTATCTATCTATCTATCTATCTATCTATATACATATCTATCTATCTATCTATCTATCTATCTATCTATCTATCTATCTATCTATCTATCTATCTATCTATCTATCTATCTATCTATCTATCTATCTATCTATCTATCTACACATCTATCTATCTATATACACATCTATCTATCTATCTATCTATCTATCTATCTATCTATCTATCTATCTATCTATCTATCTATCTATCTATCTATCTACCTAACTATCATCTATCTATCTATCTATCTATCTATCTATCTATCTATCTATCTATCTATCTATCTATCTATCTATCTATCTATCTATCTATCTATCTATCTATCTATATACATATCTATCTATCTATCTATCTATTTATCTATCTATTTGCTGATGCTTTATATTCTCTACGCTCTATTAGGATTTGGTGTTTAAAGCGATCCATCACAGACTGATGTGTAGCGTAATGGGATTTTCCCAAGTCATTCTAGAGGTAAATGATCTTTAACAAACATCGCTGTATTACTGCCTTGGGCTGCATTGAATAATCCCTTATGTCACAGGGAAGTATCTTAAGTATAATCCCGAGCTGACATACAGTCACATGATTCACTGTGACCCTGCGTGACCTTGCATAATGCATGGAAAAACCCTCCAGATTATGGTAAGTGTGGACTGTAGATGTGACAGACTGGTGAAATTGAGTTGTTCAGGCTATATTTAGAAATTAAATACTCGTATGTAAAAAATAAAAATGTCTGATTTCAACGGTAAAGAAAACTGCTACACTCAAAACAGGATTTTTGTTGCTTGTTCAAACTACTTATTTAAAATGAGCTGAATCATCAAAATTGTCCAGTTTTTTTTTTGTTATGTTATTATGTTTGTGGGTTATTGTTTTATATTCAAATTTGTAAAAACATTTAAGGTAACTTTATGGGTTTGTGTTGGGACAACTTAAAGGAAATGAGAAAATCCCAGATGCTTTTATAATGTAGGGTAAAAATCTGCAACCTGGGTAACAGTAACTATATAACAGTATAGTAAAAGTATAGTTTCCTAATTATATTATATGATGAATAACCGTAAATTCACTTTCTCATAATTCTCAATGCTTTTTATGCTGTTTTTCCTAGTTTACTATGTTACTACAGTTGTTTTTAGTTTTTTGTCATTAGAGTTTTATGTTACATCTAATGTGGAATGACAATATTTATTCCATTACTTTCAATTTGGTGTGTTGTCATGCTGTTTGTTATGATCATTGGTTCTGTAAATTTTACAGTAAATTTTTGATCCTCTTTGAAACTTGCCCTTGTACGTTTTGATCCTAATTGTGCCATTTTGGTGACTGCCGCTTTAAATTCAAATTAATTTTCAAAAGAAGGCGGAGCTACAAATGCCTGTGTGTCAGCATAGTGGCAGAATAAAAAAACAAGACTAACGTCTTATGCTAGTGAGGGAGTGATGGTCACTAATGGGCGGGGCTTTCCCCCTCTGATGACACGTACAAAGGGAGAATGTCAATCAAAGTGTTTATGTTTTTTATCAAGTGTGATTATAAAAAAGAAAATTAATACATTTTTACCATTTGAAGCTGGTTATAATCACAGACTGCTGCTGCACAACTGTTTAAACCCCTTATGAAAGTGATTTTTTCATAATAGGTCCCCTTTAATCTTGTGCAAAAACACAAAATACTCACTAAAAGTGGAGTATCTGCCAATAACGAATAGTTCAGCTTGATATTGTTATTAAATAGCCAACTTATGAACTTCCAATAATTGTTTTACTGAAATAAATTTATTCAACAGCTATGTTAGTTTTTTTTGTTTGTTTTTTTTTTTTACAGCAGATTTAGAATGATACTATTGTAAACAAAAATATTGTGTTGTCACATGACCTTATAATTTGCATGTGAGAAACACATAAACAGTATCATACTGGAAATAAAATAAAATGGACGCCATCTTAAAATATAGTACTTAAAGCCTTATTGTTTAATCCCAATTCATTTGTCACAATTAAAATCTAAGCTTTACATGCTGCACTTAAAAAATGAATTACTATGCAGTTTGTAACCTATTTATTATATTTGTTTTGTTTAAACCTATGTAGTAAGTAAGTCAGGTCTAAATCTGTTAAAATCTAATACTATTAGGTTTACTCTTTTAAAACGTATGACTATGGTATAGCTGTAAAAAAGCCAGATCCAATATGTTCAATTCCATGCGATTGGTTTACTTAATATTTTGACGCAGCACCATACTTCACACTCCACAAATAGATGAATTCATTAGAAGCATTTAAAACACATTTGATTTATTGATGATATTACATAAATCTGGTTCTAATTTGTTTCATTTATGTTCAACTAGTATCAGTCACATAAAGCTTAATATTTTAATTACGTAAAATGTATGTAATCCGAATAGATGGAAATTTTATATGTGATCACAATGCAAAAATCTTATTTGCTAGGCCTAATATTTTTTTTGGAGTGTGCAGTTCTTGCAGAAAAGGCAGCAGGTTGTGCGCACACACACACACACACACGCTCACACACACACACACACATGCACACACGCACGCACGCACGCACGCACGCACACACGCATGCACACACACACACACACACACACACACACCCAAAGAACACAACAAAGAAGTGGCTCATATAAAAGCACATTACAATTATGGAGTGGCCAAGCCAGTGTCCAGACCTTAATCCTGTAGAAAATCTGTAGAGGGAGCTGGAAGTTTGAGTTGCCAAACATCAGCCTCAAAAACTTAATGAGTTGGAGAGGATCTGCCGAGAGAAGCGGGACAAAATCCCTCCTAAGATGTAAACCTGAGATGTCCAAACCTAAAGGCCAACTACAAGAAACCTGAATTATTCAAACTATGGGTTTTAAGTCATGTTAACGAAGCGGTCATATACGTATTTCCCTTATTAAAATGAAAACCAGTTCATAACTTTTTTGAAATGCGTTTTTATCTATTATTTTGTTGCTATTCTGTCTGTCATAGTTCGAATAAACATATTTTTATCTTTTTATTTTACATAATTTATATTTAACTAACGAATATCCATCACAAAGCTTATTAGATCAATAGTGTAAAATGTATGTTATCCAAATAGATGAATGAAATTTTTTATACGATAACAATACATTACTCTTATTTGCTAGGCCTAAATATTTTTATTGAGTGTGCAGCAGTTCTTGCAGAAAAGGCAGCAGGTTGTGGAGGTTTTCTGTGCACAGTAGTTAGTTATGAAAAAAAAAACATCAGCCAAGACACATATTGCTTCCTGAAACCGCACAATGTTACCAAACACAAAACATATGGTTTATTTCACCAGTAATGATCTGGTAATTTAATTTGGAGCTTGTTTTACAGCTGTTTCCAGACATGTACTTTGTTATAAATTGTGAATTACAGCTGCGTTCAGTGTAAGCAATGACTAGCCCAGGAACCTCCATCTGGCATCGGTACTAAGAAAAGGTAGAGATTACTGAAGGTTGAGGATTATAGTAATATCCAGATGTGTGCGGCAACATAAACAAAAAAAAAGAGAGACTAAAATAAAGAATCCCAGTTTAGTCAGTCTAATATTAGACGGATGATGTATGTGACTTGGGTAAGTTAAAAAAATCTAAAAAAATGGCTTTAGATGCTCATTTACAACTCCAAAAATTAGAATGAAAGATCGGTTTTGACCTTATTTGGAAGGGTTGTGAATATTATTGTGAATATTATTGACACTCAGCAGCTTATCAGTGCCTTCTCTTTCTCTCTCTCTCTCTCTCTCTCTCTCACACACACATACTTGTATACAGGGACACTCCATAGCCGCAATGTATTGTTTACAGTTAAAAACCGCTTATGGCAGGGGTCACCAATCTCAGTCCTGGAGGGCCGGTGTCCCTGCAGGGTTTAGCTCCAACTTGCCTCAACACACCTGGCTGGGCGTTTCAAGTATACCTAGTAAGACCTTGATTAGCTCATTCAAGTGTGTTTGATTAGGGTTGGAGCTAAAATCTGCAGGACACCGTCCTTCCAGGAACAAGTTTGGTGGTCCCTGGCTTATGGTATGGCCCTACTCCAACCCTACCCCTAAACCCAACCCTCACAGGAAACCTGTGGCAGATTATCAAAAGACTTCGTTAAGTATGATTTTAAGCATTTGAATTAAAGGGACACACAGTGTGACCCTGTAAACCTGCTTAAAGGAGTACAACTATGTCATTCCCATGTCATTATACAACTTTGTGTCCCTGTAAACCACATATACCTGTACACACACAGAGACTTGTTCCTATATATAGACGCAATGACATTGCTACTATGCAAACTGTATATTCTCGCTCCATACCCCAACCCTACCCCTAAAACGAACCCTCAAAAGAAAATGATCTGCAATTTTATGTTTTCAAAATAATTAATTCTGTGTTATTTAGAAGAATGTTGAATGATACTGTCTATGACCTAACCCTAAACCCAACCCTCACAGAAATGAGTGCAAATAATTGGATACCAAGGGTGCTTTCACACTTGCCTTATTTAATTTGGTTGAATCGCACTAGAGTTCGTTTTCCCTCTTGGTGCGGTTCGTTTGGGCAGGTGTGAATGCACTCGAGTGCGCACCAAAAGCGGACCAAAACCCTGGAGCGGTTCGTTTGTGGTGAGAATATGATCCGAACTAAAACAGACCCAACCGCAATAACTACTGCACCTTATGGACTAATCCAGCTGCCGTAGGCCGATGCGCTGTGCATTATGGGGCGTGGAGGAAAAATATTTGTTGACAGTGCTTTACCAAAAGAGAGAGAGAGAGAGCTAGGGTAAAACATTACCTAATGGATCGTTGGTATTATTTCCGCAAGATGACCATGTCGCAGTTTAGCAAAATTAATTAACGCCTCCTCCTGAAGTGATGTGCTAATGAATTAAAACATTGTTTTCCAGCTGCAGCCGCGCTTCATTCTCGAAATGTATAGTTTGTCTAAAGTGATGTATACAAACTATATAGTATACTATGAACAGTAGAGGTGTGAACCTATACTGGTCTCATGGTTCGGTTACGATTATCATGCCATCGATTCGGTTCAATTCGATATTTCGGTGCATCACGATGCATTGACGATGCTTTCCATACACGGTGTTGTATTTTGGGGGGTGGCTATAACAAGCTGTCTGTATAAACACACACACACATGGACACACAGCACAACACTGTCTCTCATTCACACACATACACAAACATAGACAGCACCAAAAAACACACACACACATGCACGCACACACACGCGCACTCACACACACACACACACACACACACATGCCACGCGCGCTTGCTTGCTCGCTCGCTCGGGAGAAATATTGTGAGACCGCCCACTCCTGTTAAGGGGAGGAAGAGTCACTCCAGAAGCCGAGAGGAAAAGTCACGCCAGCAGGTGAAATGGGCCACAGTGAGAGAGAGAGAGAGAAATGGAGTACTTTCATTCCCTCAATCGCAGAGAAATAGGGGCTTCTGCTGTGAGTGCCAGTGAAAGACTTTCCAGAAAACACACACGCAGTGAAATTTTTAAGTAGTTGGCGCCTGCAGTGTTGTAAATACCCGCGCTCGCCTCCCTCGCGACAGAGCGCATATGAGATAAATGATGTCAGGACATAATAACCAGTTATGATTATTACTGAACCGATACCGAATTGTCCGCGTCTGCATCCCGGTGCACAGAAGAAACAATTAATTTTGACACCCCTAATAAACAGGGATACAATCAGTCAGCGCAGTTGTATATTATTAATATTATTAATGTATTTTATACTTAAAAAAATATATTTTATGCCCCTACCCCTAAACCCTTAAAAGAAATCTGTGGCAAAATTTTAACCTCAAAAGTCCCCATTTTGAAGCGTCTTGAATTCCAAGGACTTCAGACGTGTCCTCTTAAACCACCATTATAGAGTACAACTAGGTCATATTCATGTCATACAAAAACTGTCCTTGTAAACCACCAAAAACAGTACACGTACACACACACACACACATACACACACACACACGCAAAAGTGTATAATCTTAAGGCAACAGTGTCAGTTCTTCATATATTTAAATACGAAACAGGTTGTTTGTTTATATCATCACAAAATATGAACTGTATTATCCGTCATCTTTGCTATCAAGTTGTACAGTATGTACAGTACCGTAGCTTTCTCCACAAACATACACCTTGCAATACTGTAGGTTCAACGATCATGTGCTCAGGACCAAAGTCGCAGGTAGTTCGGCTGTGGTCAACAGTCTGGAAATGAATGAGTTCTGTCAGTTTTATTTTACCCTAGGAAACTACTATGTTTTTCTTTTTTCTTATTGGGCTGGCTTACCAAGGACACCTGGCTATTAGGGATGAAGTGAACAGTGTAGTATTGATGGGGAACTCAACAAGATCTGCACAAGAGAATGATTGTGGGAAGCTGGAATTTCAGAAAAAGTTGAAGAGGTACTTTGCTGAATGGTCCAATAACATTGGATAATATTGTAATCACAAACTAGCGCATGATAAAAAAGGCTCTGGTAAACTTCAATTAACAATAACCACAGATGTACTTAGAATATACAATGGGCAGAAACATGGCATTGGGTCTTTGGAAAACAAGGACACTTTGACCTCTGTCACTGTTGGCCAATATGAGTTTGAGATCATCAATCTCCTCATTGAGGCCTACGTTCCAACATCTGACTATGATGAAATCCATGAAAAAATGGAGAGGATGATACCATGACATGACAAATGTGTGCATTACTGTAATACCAAAACAAAAAACTGAGGTCTGGAGCTAGAGTTTGCCAGATATAATGGCCAATTAATGACTAACAAAGTTGGCAATTACAAGACATCCAGATGATGGCCCTTGCAGAGACCACCACAACAAAACTAAGTATATCTGAGTCGTTCTGATCCCGTTCCAACATTTCCAATATGTGAAGTATTCCCATAGCTGATACTGGAAGAGACCAGGATCTTCCGATGATGTTTTGATGATCACACGGTGCTTTGCAACAGCAGCAAAACTAGCAATAGATTCAAGGGGGGTGATGCTTATAGAGAAGTTAATAAGGGTTAAGAAAAATAGATGAAAATGGAGGTTCAGTGCCAGGAAATAGAAAACAGCTTGAACAAGAATAACAGCAAGAAGGCTAATCAAACTGTTAGCAAATGGGAAACACATCAGAGTTTCCACAATCCAGACAGAAGAACAGAGTTCTGCTTTAAACTTTACAACTACCTGCCCAACAGAGACACGACAGTTGTGTTATGTCCAAAGAAGAAGAGCAAAGATGATGGATTATTATTCTTAGGGAGGTTGTCGATAGAGTTGTATGATTACTGAATAAAACAAAATAACATAACATCTGCAGGAGTGGACAGCATTCAGGCAGAACTGCTAGAAGGAGGGGGAGAAACTGTTCAATGGCCTTACAAGATCTGCAAAATGGGTGCCTACAACATGAACACTTTCCATTGTGCATTTAAAAAACTAAAAGCATTAAAATAATCACTCTATTAGTCACATTATGCTGATGATGTTCTTTTGAAAATAATGCAACCTTTCAAATTAAGAGTCATCAATGAGAGGGACTTTCAGCATAACCAAAATCTGTTTGAATACATGAAGAAAGTCCTTAAGTTGGTGGAAATGGGACAGAATACTAAGCGTCCAGAGGTTTAGAAGAAGATGTAATTTTTACAAAAGGGGGCTCTCCCTTGCTAATGTGAACTTGACTGCGGCCCACAACAAATAAATGCATTCTTCTTGGATTTATTTAAAATAAAGTTCGGGAGGAATACGTTCAGATTATTAACCTGATTAAACATCCTATCCTCATACCTACCAACACTCCCGTTTTTCCCGGGAGCCTCCCAATTCTCAGACCTATCTCCCGCCACCCTCCCATTTTGTTATTTCTTCTGGAAAACTCCCGCATTAACACCCCCCCACCCCCATCCCGCAAGAACCCCCACCCTACCGGGTTCTAACCTTTGTGGTACAGTCTGTAACACACCCTGGTCGCCAACTTTGATATAGTATTCGATCTCAGGGGCCGCCCTAAACCCGGTCCAAAGTACAGTTACTAATACAACAGTACAGTTACTAAACTGGTTCTCAATAGTGTTATTCAGACACCTCACCCCCCACCCCCCTGGTCTGCCTGATTTTCTGAGACAAATGTTGGCAGGTAAGCCTATCTTAAACAAGAGGGGCGTATTCTGGAATCAAGTCAGTATTTCGATCTTTAAGTTCCCCTCTTGGGCCGCACACCAAACAGACTTATTCTTTACCCTGCTCATAATATATAAGTGAGAATAGCCCTTTTCTATGTGTATTGCTGTACAACCACATCACAGGGGTTTTCTTCGCCATCACCAGTGTACAGCTTCACATGAATGCTAGAACAGTAGCCACAGGACAACAGATAACATCAGCTATAGGAGAAGAGGAGAGACACTGATATGCCTCATTTACATTCAGAGGGAAAATACAGCATTACACTCACTCACTTACTATCGCCACAGCAGAATGAACCACCAATTACTCTGGCTTATGTTTTATACAGTGGATTACAGCATTACAGTCAGGGCAAAGCAAGTGGGGGAAAAGGGTGACAGAGGGCCCAGCGACGGGTAGTCGCTGCTTTTTAGTTATGTTGGCAACCCCAAAACTCCAACCCCATCCACCCTCCACTCCCCTCTCACACACTCCACAACAACCCACTTTCCCACTCTGCCCCTGATTACAGTACAGTACAATTTAGTATGGGTCACTCTGGTCAGGTTTGTGCTTCCACCAACCTCACTTGCATTTGCAAGGTGTAGTGTTTGCCAGAAAGTTGAATCTAGAATCAAATCAAATCTAAACCATTCTAGTTTGAGGAAGAAAGCGGCATGGGCCATTCTCATGTCTTTTGCTCACTCAAGCTAATTACTTTGAATGTGAATTTGCAGCAAGCAGGCTTATATAAAGAGAGAAAGCAGCACCTCGAACTTTTCACACATATAGATCTAAACCAGTGGTTCCCAAACTTTTCAGCACGCAACCCCTAAAATAACAATGCCAGTGACAAGTGACCGCCAATATCCTCTGAGGTGGTTATAAATATACAAACCTGCACGCAACGGTGCACACACACCAATAGTCCCAAGTCTATTCTTTTTTTAATTTTGGAGAACGCCACTCAGAGATCCTCCTCCATGTTCCGTTGTGGCCTGTATTTAGTTTTAATCTACATGAGTGGTGTAAAGGTGTCAGAAAATGTACCTGGTGCCATGAAATCAATCTGCTGCATCTGACCCTGTTACTGTGTCTTTAATCGAACGTAATGACCCCAGGGGTCCCAATCCAATGGAAATAATAGCAAAAAAAAAAAAACACTTTGGGAATCGTTAAACAAACGAAGGAGATACAGCAGATTATTTTGTGCATTTAAAAATGCCGCTTCCTCTTGTGTTGTCGTTGCCCTGGCATGTTGCACTCAAGTGATGATTCTCTGTAAACCACATCGGTCAGACATAAAAAGAAAGTTGAGGTATAGAGATGGGAGAGGGATTGGAAAACCATGAGGTGGGAATCGGACTAGCACTAGACCAGGGGTGCCCAAACTTGGTCCTGGAGTGCCAGTGTCCTGCATAGAGTAGTTTAGATCCAACTTGCTTCAACATACCTGTCTGAAAGAGTCTAGTATACCTAGAAAGTGCTTGATTAGCTTGTTCAGATGTGTCTAATTGGGGTTGGAACTAAACTCTGCAGGACACCAAGACTGAGTTTGGGCAACTCTACACTAGCATATTTCTGAAGTTGCACCAGCAAAGCAACTACAACTATAGTATTAATTATAGAAGCTGCAGACCTTAAAGGAAACCTCATATGATCTTTTATGCAAATGTAACCTATTCATTTCCAACTGCTCCCACTAAGGAACATATTTTCCATTTAGTATTCGCATAGGCAATGCTTTTGTGCTCAAACATTTTACAGTACAGTTCCTGCAAAGACTAAATCTGCGTTCAGGTCTACTGGGTCCCTCTCAATAATTATTTGTCTTTTGGGCCACTAGAGTCATTTGACAAGTCGCGGTGAATGCTTGACTTTGTCAGACTGTTGGATGACACCGGTGGCATCGGTTTAATTCGGTGCAGTGGAAGCATACGTGGGAGGTGTTCATTTCATTACCAGCTCTCCTGGAGTTTCTCTGCAAAAGGTCAAACTTCTCGTCCTCAAATAGGCACCTAGGGAGTGTGGTTTTTAGCTTGTGCCCTACAAAATGAGATTTTTTCTCTCACTTAGTTTTATTAATATTAAAG
This sequence comes from Danio aesculapii, assembly GCF_903798145.1. Lineage (NCBI taxonomy): Eukaryota > Metazoa > Chordata > Actinopteri > Cypriniformes > Danionidae > Danio > Danio aesculapii. Next base: position 59,360,269 of record NC_079437.1, on the reverse strand, counting down.
CAGAGAGCTCTGAAACCCAGCACAATCATGAGACTTCTGCAGAGAAAATATCAGATAAATGTTCTCGAGCCCTGGCGAGGCATCTAGATTTTATTTGGCTGGATTTAAGGACTTTATTAACAGGGCATTCTCCTTGACAAATTGCGATAAAGGAATGCCTCATTTGTCAGGACAAATACAATCGTCTTGCCAACCGAAATCAGTTTATTGCATTCCCATGAACAACATTTCAAATGCTGATGAAAAGAGCTCATGACATGAGAAATCAGATTTGATATAAGATATCTTAGTACCAATGAGACATCCTACCAGAGTTGTATCCAATCCTGCCAGAATTATATCTGCCCAAATGTCCAAGCATTTATTTATTCATGTTTGTAATGTAATATGTATTTATGTATAGCATTTATCATGTATGGACATACAGCCAAAGCGCTTCACAATCATGAGGGGAGGGTGGGCTGGGCAGGGGTTGTCTCTCCATACCACCACCAGTGTGCGGCATCCACTTGGATGATGTGACGGCAGCCACAGGACAACGGCGGCAGTCTGCTCACCACATGCTTGCAATTCGGTGGATGGGAGGATTGGGAGGCCATGATGGGTAAGAGCCAAGAGGGAATTTGGCCAGGACACCTTCGTTACACCCCTTCTCCTTTACGAAAAGTGCCATGGGATTTTTTTTAATGATCACAGAGAGTCAGGACCTTCTAATTTGAAAGATGACGCTCATAGACAGTATCCCCTTTACTTTACTGGGGCATTAGGACTCACACCACAAGTTGAGCGCCCCCTGCGGGCCTCACGAACACCACATCCAACAGCAACCTAGTTTTCCCATGTACTCTCACATCCAGGTACTGACCATGCTCAGCCCTGCTTAGCTTCAGTGGGTAAACGGTCTAGGGCTGCAGGGTGATATGGCTGTGGTAATGTCTGGAAAAATAAATAGATTTGAACTAGTTATAATTACTGCTGCTTTCTACAGTGGATATCCTATAAGTGTTCCTACAGATTCAGATGATATTCACTTACTTGACAAACAGGACAAACTGAAAAGTGAAAGGCTTTGAAGAGGATGCTTTATTTTTATTACCGTCCCGCATCGTGTTGGAGGATTAAAAGTTGTTGCATGCGGATCCTTTTAAGATAAGGCAAAAATAGATTTGAGTTCATGAAAAGATTTGTTTGGCTTACTCTCATACACTGTCTGTGCAGCTTAAAAATAGACACCAGAAAGATCTAGCTCTTTGCTAAACTGCTTTAGTGCTCCTCAGAGGGAACAAAACACAGCGAGATGTACAAAGAGAATTTAATGCAACATTTCAGTAATATAAACTTTTAGGATCTAATCACATTTTATGTACCGTTGCTTTTACTGCTGAATTTTAATGATCGAAATCAAACATACAAATTGCTTTTATTTAAAAATCAAAGCTTTTAATACAGTAAACTTTTTTTTCTCTGCTCCAATCCAAAAAGTGATTCGTTGACTTTTAAAATGATTATTTCAACATGGGCTCATTGCTCATTGTGAAAACGTACCCCTGTATACATTTCTGGAGAGTGCAAATTATGTAGCCAGAGCTATGTATGGCTGCATTTTGTCTTTAAAATGAACATTACGGGGCGGTATGATGCTGCCGATGACTTCTGTTTCTTTTCGCTCTACCTGCTGACCGCTTCATGTGGAGAGCTTTTCCGCTGTTACCAGTTTGCCCAATGGCTCGCCATGTACATCGGCAGACTTGAGATGCAGTTGACCGCGTGTCTGACGAAGAATGGATCCAGAAAGCGGGTAAAACAAAAACAAGGCAAAAATTAAATAAACAAGTAAATAACAGGGTAAGAATGTATTTTGATCTGAAAATGTGGTAAAAATCAGCATTGCTTTTGAAAACACTGTCGGTTGGGTTTAGGGAAGGGGGTGTTCAGGACCATTGGTGCTTTTGAAAACACTGTCGGTTGGGTCTAGGGAAGGGAGTGATCGGGTCAATCGGTGCTTTTGAAAACACTGTCGGTTGGGTTTAGGGAAGGGGTATCGGGTCAATCGGTGCTTTTGAAAACACTGTCGGTTGGGTTTAGGGAAGGGGTATCGGGTCAATCGGTGCTTTTGAAAACACTGTCGGTTGGGTTTAGGGAAGGGGTATCGGGTCAATCGGTGCTTTTGAAAACACTGTCGGTTGGGTTTAGGGAAGGGGTATCGGGTCAATCGGTGCTTTTGAAAACTGTCGGTTGGGTTTAGGGAAGGGGGTGATCGGGTCATTCGGTGCTTTTGAAAACTGTCGGTTGGGTTTAGGGAAGGGGGTGTTTGGGTCAATCGGTGCTTTTGAAAACTGTCGGTTGGGTTTAGGGAAGGTGGTGTTCGGGTCAATCAGTGCTTTTCAAAACTGTCGGTTGGATTTAGGGAGGGGGGTGTTTGGGTCAATCGGTGCTTTTGAAAACACTGTCGGTTGGGTCTAGGGGAGGGGGTAATTGGGTCAATCTGTGCTTTTAAAACCACTGTCGGTTGGGTTTAGGGAAGGGGGTGTTCTGGTCAATCGGTGCTTTTGAAAACATTGTCGGTTGGGTTTAGGGAAGGGGGTGTTTGGGTCAATCAGTGCTTTTGAAAACATTGTCGGTTGGGTTTAGGGAAGGAGGTGTTTGGGTCAGTCAGTGCTTTTGAAAACACTGTCGGTTGGGTTTAGGGAAGGGGGTGTTCGGGTCAATCAGTGCTTTTGAAAACACTGTCGGTTGGGTTTAGGGAAGGGGGTGTTCGGGTCAATCAGTGCTTTTGAAAACATTGTCGGTTGGGTTTAGGGAAGGGGGTGTTTGGGTCAATCAGTGCTTTTGAAAACATTGTCGGTTGGGTTTAGGGAAGGAGGTGTTTGGGTCAGTCAGTGCTTTTGAAAACACTGTCGGTTGGGTTTAGGGAAGGGGGTGTTCGGGTCAATCTGTGCTTTTGAAAACTGTCGGTTAGGTTTAGGGAAGGGGGTGTTTGGGTCAATCAGTGCTTTTGAAAACTGTCGGTTGGGTTTAGGGAAGGGGGTGTTTGGGTCAGTCAGTGCTTTTGAAAACACTGTCGGTTGGGTTTAGGGAAGGGGGTGTTTGGGTCAATCTGTGCTTTTGAAAACTGTCGGTTAGGTTTAGGGAAGAATGTTCTAAATGGATGTTCTTTTCAATGTTTTTAAAAGCACCGATTGACCCAAACACCCCCTTCGGGTGTTTGGGTCAATCGGTGCTTTTAAAAACATTGTCGGTTGGGTTTTGGGGGGGGGGGGTGGTTGGGTAGGTGTATCAGGTGTATCAGTCAGTCAACAGCGGCCTATTGGGTATTTACGTGAGAACAACATGCGCGAATGGAAATTTGAGATCTGAAAAAATTTTACACAGCGCTCTCTGGTGTGTTCACGAAAACAAAGACAAAAAAAAAAAACAAAAAAAAAAAACTACCTCTTGGGACATATTTCTTCAGAAATGTATACTACGTGGGACTATGTGTGAATAATGAGTCCTGGTTGGATTATTTGAATTGACTTTAAAAAGTGAGTAAACCCATTGCTTTAAAAGCAATTAGTTGACTTTACTTTTAAAAATGTAACTTGTTGCCTTAAAGAAAATGAACTATGTGCATAAATATAAAAAAAATCTTTAAGTTTTAGCTTAGCAATTCCAAGTTACAATGAGTTTTTAAAGTTAAGCAATCACTTTTTACAGTGACATAAGCCACTGCAAATAAACTTGTTTAAAGATTCAAGCTGAATGCAATGGCACATTTTTAATATTAAAATGTGTAATAACAACAACAACAACAATAACAATATTAATAATAATAATAATAAATTGGGTACAATTAAGTCATATTATTCTCCTCGCCCATGGTATGTCAAAACATAAAAAGTCTTTTTAAAGTATAAACTTAAATAAGGAAAAAGTTTTTACAAATAATTTTCATGAACGACCACACAAATCTTTCCAGTCCAGTGCTACTATCGCAGTATGGCTGCAAGGGAGAGTTGATATGCAGAGCTAATTTAGGATAACCACAGGCATACATCAAACCAGACCTCACAATGAAGAGAAAAGACTAGGAACTGAACCACAGAGGGGGTATAAATACACAGACTAAAAGAAGAACAAGTGAATGTGATTAAATAAAAAGGAAAAATTGAGTTTATATATTTCCCAGAGTTCCTATATTGTTGCTGGAAGGGCATCCACTGCGTAAAAACGTGCTTGATAAGTTGGCGGTTCATTCCTCTGTGGCGACCCCAGATTAATAAAGGGACTAAGCCGAAAATAAAATGAATGAATGAGTTTTATATAAAAATGAGTTGAGAAAATGCAGTGAAAACTAAAGGGCAACTTTTAGGAAGGTTTACATGCAAATGTTATGAATCAGACCCCAGTTCTTCGATTTCAACCTCCATGCTACAATGCAAAGTGCCGTTTTCAATGGTTTTCTAAAATCAGTTACAAAAACAGCATATAAATATAAATGAAAGGCCAAAAACAGAGAGAAAAAATGTACTAGTGTGGACAAGACTTAAAGCATAACTCAAAAAGACGAGGATGAACAAGATGTGACAGTTCTAATAAGCATAATAAGTTAAAAATGAAGGAAATAGTTTCAAAGTGTATGTGCGTATAGACAATGAGACGTGCATAAAGAATTGGGGAGAGATTTGTTTTAGTGCATTTTGGTGAATTATTCATGGGATGTTGTTTGTTAAATTGATAGAGCGTCTACAAGTCTACAATATCTGTTAGAGTTCCTATATTGTTACAGCCTAATGCTAAGAAATTATCAGAAGGACCAGAGCACAGCGTTCTGACAAGAATAGTTCTAAACAGTATCAAATTAGGGTTCGGCAGCTTGTTACAATAGCAAAACCCGTTATGCTGCTGAATAGATTATTTTTAATAGTTCCATACAGAAGCCATGCTTTGAAATTGATACATAGGAGCCTTACAATATTATGCATATTTTTATAAATATAGGTATTATAGATTTTTTACATAGTCGTTTTTTTAAGGTTTAAATTCATTAATTTTCCTTTGGCCTAATCTCTTATTTATCAGGGGTCTCCACAGCGGAATGAACCGCCAACTATTGTGGCTCGTTTTACTCAGCGGATACCCTTTCAGCCGCACCACTGTGGCCAATTTAGTTTTATTCAATTCACCTACAGTATACTGCGTGTGTTTGGACTGTGGGGGAAACCGGGGCACCCAGAGGAAACCCACTCTAACACGGGGAGAACATGCAACCTCCACACAGAAATGCCAACTGGCCCAGCCAGGACTCAAACCAGCAACCTTCTTACTGTGAGGCGACAGTGCTACCCACTCAGCCACTGTACGACCCAAGGTTTCAATTAAAATATGTATTATATATACCCAACCGTACATGACAATTGGGTACTTTAATTATTTTTTCAAGGTTATCGAACTTATGACAAAATATGACAATACTTGTACAGATATTAGCTATAAACACCAATGATAATTGAGAATAAACATGAATAAATACATAAAGAAATGATGATTCTATAAAATAATCATAAAAAAAAACTGAAACACAAAATAGATGGCATAAAAACCAAGCTCCAGAGAAATGTCTTCAAAATCTCCTTTGTGTCCATCATTATGGGTGTGTTTTGATCAAATTGAGTAGTATTTTCCTCTCTACAGGTAAATTATAGGATTTCACAGCATCTGAAATGAGTTTGTAGTCTCTTGTGTTTGTATAGGTTCAAATAATTGTTTGTGAAAGTCAAAAGTAGCAAAAAAAAAAAAGAAGTGTGTCAGAAGTTTTTCAAAAAAGAGAACCAGGTTGCAGCAATAAATAGGGAACATGTTTACTGACAGGACGAGACACAGGCAGATAAACTAAAGTTGGCTGAGTGCAAACAGTACAGGCCGTAACACGCAGGGATGCAAGTTAGGCAGGGGTGAGAAAGCATTAGAAACAATGACAAGTAAGGACAGCAGTGGACAGAACAAGGGTTTGATACTTGATGGAACTAGCAGAGTTTACACCACCAGCCTGACAGGCCAGTAGACAGGACAGAAACCAGCATGAGACAAATACACAAGACAAGACTGCAAACTGGCACTAGAAACAATACAACCAAGGGGAGGAAGCGTAGAGGTAAGAACTACATAACCCCATCTAGATACTAAAGGAAATAAAAGAAAGAAAAGAGCCAATCTAATGCCCAATCTAGATTTAAAAATAACAAAGTAAAAGAAAATAATCCCAATTTAGATCTTAAAGGGGGAAAGGAAAAAATAAAACAGAAAGTAAACAGAACCACATCTAGATCTTAAAGAAAGAGAAAAAGAACCCCATGGATCTTAAATAAAATGTCAAGACAATAACTAAATAAAGCACACAAGGAACAGGTGAGCACAATCAGGCTAACAGAGACTAAAATAGTAAGCATGGTAGAGCACATGAGGAACAGGTGAACACAATCAGGCTAACAGAGACTAAAGCTGCGGTCACACTGGGCTTTTTCTCCCATAGACTTCCATTCATACGCACGCGGATGCGTCAGACCGGAAACGCAGGGTCATGCGTCAAATTTCGCAGGTTGCTGCAGTGTAAAGTTCAAGCTTGGTGAACTCTGACCTGTGAAATCGCATCACTTGACTGCGTGAGACCAATCGAGGATCAAAACATGACCTCTCTGGACAGAAATTTAAAGCATGGAGCAATCGCTCGTTTTTTTAATATCTAATCATCTTGTTTAATCTCGCCCCTTTTCGCAGCACCACACAACAGAATTTCGCACACACAAAGCCCAGTGTGACCGTAGCTTCAAGTAGTGGGCATGGTATAACACACGAGGAACAAGTGAATACAATTAGGCTAACAGGGACTAAAGCTGCGATCACACTGGACTTTTCTCCCAAAAGACTTCCATTCATACTCATGCAAATGCGTCAGACCGGAAGCGCAAGTTTTGCATTTCGCTGCGTTGGAAAGTTCAAGTTTGGTGAACTCTGACCTGCGAAATCGCATCACATGATTGCGTGAGACCAATCAAGGATCAAAACATGACCTGTCTGGACAGAACTTTAAAACATGGACCAATTGCTCGCTTTTTTAATGTCTAATCATCTTGTTTAATCCTGCCCCTTTTCGCATTGCCGCACGGCGAAATTTCGAACTCTAGTGTGACCGCAGCTTTAGGGGGTGTGGTAGAGCACACAAGGAACAGGTGAACACAATCAGCCTAACAGAGACTAAAGTAAGAGGGTGTGGTAGAGCACACAAGGAACAGGTGAACACAATCAGGCTAACAGCGACTAAACTAGGGGGCGTGGTAAGTAAAAGCAAGGGCCCTGACAAGACTTTGCAAAACATTTTTTAAACAGAAAGGCTGGTGCGTTGAACACCTTGTTCTGCTGATACATGAATTGCAACTACAACAGCTGAGAAGGACACTCTTTGTGCTAGTTTTGAAGACTTTTTAGAGCCTAATAAAACCAGTAAAATATGTGTCCAATACTGCAAAATATAGTCAATGATACAATTATTGCCCTTGCCATCCAGAATAAAAGAAATTATCCCAATCGAGTAAAGTTAAGTGAAAACTAATTATTGTGAGCCTCACATTTTATAATGTAAAGACATATTTCAGATAAAGAATAATCCTTACCTCTGAGAGTAACTCTGAGGTATGATCTATATGATCTTTAGTTAGGCTTAGTTTAATAATAGGTGTATTGTTATTACTGATTAAACCATTAACATGATGCCAAAATTCAACCTTGACCTCCATGTGAGGTCATCAAAGCAGATTTACGGCTATTCTGCAAAACAAACACTGTTATATAATAAGTCTCAAAGAGCCAACTGAATAAGGACAGCGTTTATTAAAACATCCCGAAAGTTGGATTGTGCTTTTCTCAGGAGAGTTTCTGTGGTCAGACTGTTTATAGAGGTACTTGGCATTTTCGGCTCAGCGCTTATTGAAGCTGCATGGGAAGAGTAATGATATTTACTGCTTCAAAAACAGCTTCCATGCATCACATCTTTGTGTACTCTCAGAGACAGAAAAGGGCGTTTCGATCCTCAGCTTTTATGCTGGCTAACAACTAGCAAGCAAACCAGCTGAGCAAAGGTTGTGGGATTGGCGAGTTGCGTCTTTCCATTTGATCAGTATGTACGAGTTTGGAGGATTTGATTAATAAGGGATTAAGGGATGACGGATTAGAAAGGCTCGGGTGAGGATCTGCCCTTTGAAAACCCATTATGTTCTCCATAGCATCAGCATGAAGACCTCACATTAACAGCTTGACAATTGATTACAATAAATGACAGCTTGTCTGTAAAAAGAAACAGAGTTAGGTAACTGTTCTCAAGCTAAACCGCTGACTTAGTATACTCAAGTCACTGCCAATTCAAAGGATAGGTCTGTTCAGACAAAGGGGGGGGGGGGGGGGTATATCTAACATAAGATCTGAGTATTTGCAATGGAGCCTAGGAAAACAAAAACAGGGTAAAGCAGAAATGGTACAAACACAGAAACGAGGAATAGTAATAAACAACAAGACAAGACAAAGAGAAATAGACAAGAGAACTAGGATAACAAGCAAGAATGCAAGACAATGTGTGGATATGAGAAATGCCAGGGCTTCCAATAAAACTTTTTTTCACGCTCACATGCAATGAAGAAGCAAAGAAATGAGGACAGAAAGCACAGTGTATATGAAATAAAGCATACAAGGAACAGGTGTGCACAATCAGGCTAACAGAGACTAAAGTAGGGGGCATGGTAGAGCACATGAGGAACAGGTGAATATGATCAGGCTAAAAGAGACTAAAGCTACGGTCACACTGGGCTTTGTGTGTGCGAAATTCTGTCGTACGGCGCTGCGAAAAGGGGCGGGATTAAACAAGATAATTAGACATTTTAAAAAAACAACGATTGCTCAATATTTTAAATTTCTGTCCAGAGAGGTCATGTTTTGATCCTCGATTGGTCTCACGGAGTCAGGTGATGCTATTTCGTAGGTCAGAGTTCACCAAGCTTGAACTTTGCACTGCAGCGACCTGCGAAACGTGACGCATAACCTTGCGTTTCCGATCTGACGCATTTGCGTGCGTATGAATGGAAGTCTATGGGAGTGTGAAAAGCCCAGTGTGACCGCAGCTTAAAGTAGTGGGCATGGTAGAGCACACAAGGAACAGATGAACACAATCAGGCTAACCGGAACTAAACTAGGGGGCGTGGTAGAGCACACAAGGAACAGATGAACACAATCAGGCTAACAGGGACTAAACTAGGGGGTTTGGTAGAGCACACAAGGAACAGGTGAACACAATCAGGCTAACAGTGACTAAACTAGGGGGCGTGGTAGAGCACACAAGGAACAGATGAACACAATCAAGCTAACAGGGACTTAACTTGGGGGCATGGGTGAGCACACGAGGAACAGGTGAACACAATCAAGCTAACAGGGACTAAACTGGGGGCGTAGTAGAGCCCACAAGGAACAGGTGAACACAATCAGGCTAACAGGGACAAAACTAGGGGGTTTGGTAGAGCACACAAGGAACAGGTGAACACAATCTGGCTAACAGTGACTAAACTAGGGGGCGTGGTAGAGCACACAAGGAACAGATGAACACAATCAAGCTAACAGGGACTTAACTTGGGGGCATGGGTGAGCACACGAGGAACAGGTGAACACAATCAGGCTAACAGGGACTAAACTTGGGGGCATTGGTGAGCATATGAGGAAAGCTACGGTCACACTGGGCTTTGTGTGTGCGAAATTCTTTCGTGCGGCGCTGCGAAAAGGGGCAGGATAAAACAAGATGATTAGACATTAAAAAAGCGAGCGATTGCTCCATGTTTTAAATTTCTGTCCAGAGAGGTCCTGTTTTGATCCTCGATTGATCTCATGCAGTCAAGTGATGCGATTTCGCAGGTCAGAGTTCACCAAGCTTGAACTTTGCACTGCAGCGAACTGTGAAATGCATGACCCTGCGTTTCCGGTCTGACGCATTCGCGTGTGTATGAATGAAAGTCTATGGGAGGAAAAGCCCAGTGTGACCGCAGCTGTAGAGCTGAACATAATCAGGCAAACAGGGACTAAACTTGGGGCGTAGTAGAGCACATGAGGAACAGATGAACACAATCAGGCTAACAGGGACTAAATGGAATTAAATACACTGCTTTCTGTCTCTTTGAAGTTTTACATGTTTGCAAAACTAAGATTACTTAGAGTTTATGTCTTGTTTCTTGTACAAATGTCTAAAAATTATTAAATCAAGAAAATTTCCAGACAAATAAAAAAAACGTTGTTTTGTTTACAGAAATAAGTAAAAATTAGTTTTTCCGTAAAAACAAGCTAAATATTCTGTTGTTTAGTAAATCAATCTTGTTTATGGTTTGCAATAAGTTGATTTTACTTAAATTACTGGCAGATTTTGTTCATTGTAAGGAAAAAAAAACTCACTTAAATTTGACTTATTCTTTTTGAAAACAAGACCGTATTGTTTTACATGTCTAGAAAATACTTCTTGAATTAAGAATTTTTAGATATTTGGAATAGAAACAAGAAAAAAAGGCTTTTTTTGCAGTTTTTTTTTGTGTGTGTAAAAAAAACCAACCTGGACAAATGATTTTTGTATCTGACCTCATTGCATATATACATTTTAAAGGTTTGTATTTCAGGCCTTTTATAGGAAGAGTGTCTTTAAACGAAAAAATGCAAGGTTGTTGGGTTTGTGGTAGTCCGTGTACTGTATTTATGTCATTTATACCCCAAAAAAGCCTGTCTTAATCTAGTTTGTGTCTCTTGTGCTCCTAGTGGATTATGTTCCTCTGATTATCACCGTTTGTGAACATACAATAATTTGTGCTACTCTTGTTAAATTGTGCTGGTCATTATGCAAATGAGCTGCAGCATCTGTGATATTTAATTTGCTCATTGTTGGTAGAAACACCTGCAGAATTTTACACTCATTTACGCTTGCATGGAAAATCACTCCCATGATAATTGGCCCACTTTTGTAAAAACAGACAGTTAAGAAATGCATGTAGGAAAGGCCTGATGTACTGTTAAATATAAAGGAATTGCCTTTTTTTGTCTTACAATGCAGACCATTGCATGTTTGGTAATAATTAAATTTTACCTTTGAAATATATAAGTTAGAGTAAGTTCTCACATGCAACAAACAAGCAAAAAAAAAAAGAGGACAAAGCATAATATATAGGTAATAAAGCACACAAGGCACAGGTGAGCACAATCAGGCATAATTTAAGCATCTGCAACTGTGTCAAAAGTACAGACACTTGTTTTTTTTTTTTTTAAAGAAATGTAATGATTGCAGTATTTCTGTAGAAACAGTGACACAAAATACTGACTGATTTTAGGATCAGAGCTGGTTTTAATATGTTTGGCTAAACCAGATGTTATGAAACTATTGCTGTGCACTTATTAATTCTGCAACTCCCAGAAAAACTGGCTTCCTGTTTTACTGAGCTGAAAAGCAGACTCAGCACTGTGAAAAAAAAATAGCAGTTAATTAACAGTTTCCCATAATTATGGTTTCCCTAGTGTTTTCCATTTACTTATGGTTTCAAATTGCTTTACGGGACCTTGATCTCTGCTTCTGTAAGTTGTGATGCTGAAAATGTAGCACTACGGCCTAACAAAGTAACTTCCATTGACCCATTTATTAATTTGAAACAAAATACTGTATAGGAAACAAATATTTTGAAAGATAATTCAAGATGCCATATAAAAATCTCAACACAGGCTTATTCTGAAAACGTAGCTCTAGATAAATTTCTGGAGATCACAGATTATGTAACCAGAGGTACGTATGGCTGCATTTCGTCTTTAAATAGAACGATATGGGGCGGTATGACAGCGTTCCTTTTCACGCTTACCGGGTGACACCTTTTCACCATGTGGATGGCTTTTCCGCTGTTACTAGTTTGTCCAGTTGCTCGCCACGTACGTGAAGACGGGATTCGAGTTCAGCAAAGATCAGTTTCAGAAAGCCAAGAAAGACAAAAACAAAATCCAAAAAATAAAAGAATCACGTAAATAACAGGGTGAGAACATGGTATAATCTGAAAATGTGTTAAAAAACAGGTGGTCGCGATGACTTTTCTTTTTCTGGATTGCTTTTAAAAACCCTGTCGGTTGGGTTTAGGAGAGGAGGAGGGAGGGTCAGTCGATTGGTCAGTCAGTCAGTCAACAGTGGCCTCTGGTGGATTTTTGTGAGAACAGCAATCGCGAGAGAAATTTGAAATCTCAAAAACAGCGCATTCTGGTGGATTCCCAGAAACAAAACTGTAAAAAACAACATACCTTCTGGGACGTATTTGCTGCTCTCTAGAAATGTATATAGGGGTACGTTTTCAAAATTAGCCCAATTTGAAAAATCTGGATATACTTAAGCATAACTGAATAGAGTAACCCTACTATAAGCCTCAAGCACCATTGTTTCCTTGTATTCATGTAAATCCTGTAAGTGTAAAATCATGGTGATAAATGGTCCAATCGTAACAACCTAGACTCTGGCGGTCCACACGGAAATAATATGCACTCCATAGGCTGCGTTTGATTGGCACAATGTTTCCTGGTGAGATCACAACGATGCTAATGTTTGACCTTATTTGCCCTATGTGTGTGGGACTCTTATTTTGAAGGGGCAGGAACACTAAAATGGGGCTAAAAAGTAGTGTTTTCTATACATTGCCAAGTGATGCATACGGGACCAATATAGGCTCACTCTGAAAACGTAGTCCTATATACATTTCTGGAGATCGTGAATTATGTAGCCAGAGGAACGTATGGCTGCATTTTTCTTTAATATGAAAGCTACGGGGCAGTATGACGACATTCCTTTTCACGTTTACCAGCTGACCGCTTACCTCCGTGTGGAACAGTTACCAGTTTGTCCAGTGGCTCGCCGTGTATGTCAACAGACTTGTACGTGTATGTCAACAGATGCAGAGAGTAGTGGACCGTGACAATGGATCTGGCAAGAACTGTTCCAGAAAGCAGGTAAGACAAAAACAAAAGCCAAAAAAATGAATGATATATAAAGTAAAAATCAGGGTGAGAATGTGGTAAAATCTAAAAATGTGGTAAAAATCATGCTGCCGCAAGGGCTTTTCTTTTTCTGGATTGTTTTTCAAAACACTGTCGGTTGGGTTTAGGGAAGTGGGTGGGTGCAAGTCAGTCAGTGCTTTTCAAAACACTATCTGCCGGGTTTAGGGAAGGGGTGGACAGGTCAATCGGTGCTTTTGAAAACACTACCGGTTGGTTTTAGGAGGGTGGGTCAGTAGATCAGTCAGTCGGTCAGTCGACAGTGGCCTCTGGTGGATTTACGTGAGAACAGCAGGCGCGAATGGCACTACCGAGAGTGTCACGGTTGCAGGTTTGTGCGCTTTCCGGAGTATCTGTTTTGTCACATGGGTTTGTGTTGTTTGTTTGTCCACATGTATTTGTTTGGTCACGTGTTATGACGGCACTCAGCTGTTTGATTTGATCACCAGCTGAGGTTCATTATTGAGCCTATATCTGGGCTACGTTTCTATGTCTCCTTGTCAGTTCGTTGTGTTTGCTTATGTGAGTCTGTATTGTGCTCAGGACTAAGAGGAGTGACTGCTGGACTTTGTTTCGCCCTTCTGTTCCTGCCCCAGTATCCCAGTGTCCTCACCCTCCATTTGTAGCCCTGTTGGCTTTATTCCGACAGTGTTAATTAAAATTTCACTTGCATATTGGATCCTTCTCTTTACCTTTATTTACACGTGACAGAGAGAAATTTGAGATCTCAAAAAGCACACAGCGGATTCTGGTGGATTCCTGGAAACAAAACCACAAAACACAAAAAACGTAGCTCCTGGGATGTATTTGGTGTTCTCCAGAAATGTATATAGGGGTATGTTTTCAGAATAAACCTGGGTTGAAAAATCTGAATACACCTCAGCATAATTGAATAGAGTAACCATACCGTAAACCTCAAACACCATTGTTTCCTTAATCTCATGTAAATTGCACGTAAAAATCACAGTGATAAACAGTCCAATCATAACAAAACCCATACAATTCACACGGAATCATTAATATGCACGCCTTAAGCTGCGTTTGATTGGCCACAATGTTTCCTGGTGAGATTACAACGATGCTAATGTTTGCCCTTATTTTTAGGTATATCTAAGCTTACGTTAAACTTACCATGTGTGTGGGACTCTTATTTTGAAAATGGGTGAAGCAGGAAGACTAAATTGTAGCTAAAAAGTAGTGTTTTCTATACGGTGCCAAGTGAGGCATATAGCACCAACATAGGCTCATTCTGAAAACGTAGCCCTATATACATTTCTGGAGATCGCGAATAATGTAGCCAGAGGTACGTATGGCTGCATTTTGTCTTCAAAAAAAGCTATAGGGGGGTATTACGCCATTCCTTTTTGCACTTATCAGCTGACCACTTACCTCTGCGTGGATGGCACTTCCACTGTTACCAGTTTGTCCAGTGGCTCACCGTGTATGTCGACGGACTTGAGATGCAGAGAGGAGTTGACAGCTACATTGGGTCTGGCGAGAATGTTCCAGAAAGCAGTAAAGACAAAAACAAAAGACAAAAAGTCAAATAAATAAGTAAATAACAGGGTGAGAATGTGGTAAAATCTGAAAATGTGGTAAAAATCAGACTACTGCGAGGGTTTTGCTTTTTCTAGATAGCTTTTGAAACACTGTCGGTTGGGTTTAGGGAAGTGGGTGGACGGGTTAATTGGTGCCTGTGAAAACACTATTGGTTGGATTTAGGGAAGGAGGAGGGTGGGTCAGTCAATCGACAACGGCCTCTGGTGAATTTACGCGAGAACAGCAGCTGCGAATGGCACTCGTCAGAGAAATTTGAGATCTTAAAAAGTGTACACACCGGCCTCTGATGGATTCGCATAAACAAATATAGCTTCAAATGTGTAGCTCCTAGGACGTATTTGGCGCTCTCCAGAAATGTATATAGGGGCACATATTCAGAATGAGCCTGGGTTGTACAGGACAGATGCCAAATGGGGGTGCTAGATTGCATACACTCCTTAAAAATGCTGTTATGCAGCACTTTCACTGATGTGCGATGAGTTTTAAAAAGCAGATCATATATAATACTTGCTTTTCACTGGATAAAATACATTAAGCCTATGCAGAGTCCTCGTAAACCACCAACACTAACCCATGTGTGTGTGTCAGGGAATATAATCTTTTATTATTTTTTCAGGCAGAATCCATTTCACGCGTCACAGACTGTGATCAAAGTTGGTTTGAATACAATTTCTGAATAGTTTAATGTCAACTACAACATATTCACCTGTTAACATGGCTCACAGGCACAACTAGCTTATTCAATAACAGATCAGCAGCCATTACACCGCAAGGCACACTCCAGACTAAGCCGAGGAGAAGAAGCCGAGAGTTGAAAGCTTCTTTATGTGACACCGGAACAAAGACAGTGTGCTCACTGATTTGATCTTCAGGCTTGGAGATGTGCTGGGATTTTCAATCAGGCTGTTATAGCATAACTACACACCCCACACAAAGAGAGCTCTGTGTTTGAGGGAAGATGACCACTGCGATAACAGCGCGACACAAAGACTGTGACTCGTTAGCTGAGGCATGCATGTGTTGAAGGTTAGCATGAAAAACAAAGCAATGAATGGGAAGTCAAGGTTGTCTTTTTATTGGAAGAAATGTAGGTATTTGTAAAGGTATTTTAAAGGTGTGTGTGTAAACTTTCAAAAGTGATTAAATGGAGATGAACATAAAGCCGCCTTTCCACTGAACATCACAAAGGACAAGCGACAGATCGGAAGTCATTCATTTCTAATGGAGAGTAGTCCAGGAGTTGTGTGGAGTTCTAGTCATCTCCTTATGTGGAAAGTTTTGATCCGATTTAAGCTGCAGATCTGGGATGTGTTTCCGAAATCCATCGTTAGCCAACTAAGGTCGCAAGTTCCATCATTACAAACATAATTCGTTGATTCTGTGTTTTCCTAAATCCATCGTTCCAACAAACATTCGCAAACTGCGTTGCAAATTTGTACGCTTGCAACTACACTTTTAGAGATGTAGTTAGAATCAGTTCATGGCTGTGTCCGAGTTATCCCCCGAAGCCCTGTTCATTTAGAACATTATATATATATATATATATATATATATATATAATATATATATAAACATTAGGGTCATCTCTCTTACACTTCTTTAGAGATTTGCAGTATAAATTCCGAACAATTCATTCATTCATTTTCTTTTCGGCTTAGTCCCTTTATTAATCAGGGGTCGCCACCATGGAATGAACCGCCAACTTATCCAGTATATTTTTTACGCAGCTGATGCCCTTCCAGCTGCAACCTATCACTGGGAAACACCCATACATTCCCATTCACACACACACTACGGACAATTTAGCTTACCCAATTCTCCTATACCACATGTTTTTGGACTTGTGGGGGAAACCGGCTCGAACCAGCGACCTTCTTGCTGTGAGGCGATTGAGCTATACACCGTGTCACCTTTTTCGACATTTGTGAATCAGTTCAGAATCAAATTTCCACCACCCACTCCTAATGCACATCAGATAATGGCCTTTGTCATATATGGCCACTGCATTGACACTACATTAATAATTTTTGATGCATTCGTTAAATGTGTTACCGCAGTAGTTTCTGCACATATTTTTTCTCGTCGGAGTAAATGTTTGGGTAATATTTTTGTTCAAGTAACAATTCACACCATTTATTAGTCTTATTACCTGCCTATTAATGCTTATTAAGTATGCTCTTATTTTACATCCCTAATCCTAGCCAATACCTAAACCCAACTCATACCTAACTAACTAATAATAAGCATATAATAGCGTTACATTAGCATTAAAATAAAGTTTATCCTACTCAGTTGTGCGCATTCGTTTTTAATGGCAATTTTAAAATGTATCTTGTCATTTCCATTACTCATTTTTAATGCGATACTCCAAAATGTGCATTAAATTCATTAATTTATTCATTTTCTTTCGGCTTAGCGGCTTATTTAATAGGGGTCACCAAATTGGAATGAACCCCCAACTATTCCAGCATGTGTTTTAAGCAGTGGATGCCCTTCCAGCTGCAATCCAGAACTGGGAAACACCCATACACTCTCATTCACACATTATGGGTAATTTTGTTAACCCAATTCACCAATAGCACATGTGTTTGGACTGTAGGGGAAACCCACGCCAACATGGGGAGAACATGCAAATTCCACACAGAAATGCCAACTGGCCTAGCCAGGACTCAACCCAGCGACCTTCTTGCTGTGAAGCGACAGTCCTAAGCACCATGCCACCCAGAATACCCAAAACATCCCACAAATCACTGCGAGGAATAGATGTAATTTAAATAAATACTTACATTTGATTTACTGAAGCATGTTTTACACAAACTAACATTACAGAAAAAGTTGACAATGTATAATCCGCACCCTGGTTGGAGGCCGTTTTGCATCTTCTGGCGCTAATGGCAGTCTCTCTCAGTCTTGGCAGAGTGAGGGATCTGCCAGTAGGCTATAGGTGTCAGTGGATCATTTGTCAGTTTTTGTGGCCCAGCTAGACTGACTGTGAGGGAAAATGATTCACCTCCTCCAGTTACTGGACGGCCTGCTCACTAACCCGTGGCAGAAAGAGAGCGAGAGTCATGCAGATTTACACAGCGAGAGGCTCCTGGATGATGGTGTCTCGGCCTCTCGCTGACATTTCCATCAGACGGATCAGACGACAGAATGATAAAGCCAGGTTACCGCTGCTTATTCATCAGCGGCTGCAAGGATCCGCTGTCAGAGATAGCCAAATTTAACATAATTCAATAATTCACAGCAGGATTTACGGCTACAAGCAGTCTGACATGTACAAAGTGCTGTTCTTCTGGTAAAGGACACCCGGTTACTGATGAGAGCTTGTGTAATCTGGAAGGCACAGGTAGTGCTGTCAGTTTTTCACTGCACAATTATCACAGCTAAAAGATTTCAAGATTATTCTTATGTTTAGTGCTGTCAAATGATTGTGATTAATCACACCCAAAATAAAAGCGTGTGCATGTAAAAATATGCATGACTATATACATATAAAGTTGGAACAGTAAAGCATTTACCTCTTTGTAATGTTGCCATTTCATTTCACAACACTTTAAAGACATTCAGGGACTAAAGACACCAAGTGATGAAGTGTTTCAGGTGTAATTTGTCCCATTTTTTTCTGCAAACAATTCCTAAGGTGGGTAACAGTACGAGGTCTTCCTTGATGCAATTTGCGCTTCAAAATGCGCCCCACGTTCTCTATTGGAGACAGGTCGGGACTGCAGGCAGGCCAGTCAAGTACCTGTTTCCTCTTTCTCCGCAGCCAGTACTTTGTAATGTGTACAGGATCTGGTTTTGCATTGTCTTGTTAAAACATGCAACCCAGGCTCATTCTGAAAACGTCCCTTTACAGACGTTTCTAAAGACGTGAAATATGTCCTGGCGGCACGTTTTTCCGCAGTTTTTGTTTTTCGCGAATCCACGAGGCCGCTGTGTACGCTTTTAGAGATCTCAAATTTCTCTCGCGAGTGCTATTCACGCATGCTGTTCTGGCGTAAACCCACCAGAGGCCGCTGTTGACTGACTTTTTGACTAACTGAGCGAGCGATTGACTGGCCCACCCTCCTCTTCCCTAAACCCAACCAATTTTATTGATTGACCCGCCTGCCCACTTCCCCAAACTCAACCAACACGTTTCAAAAGCAATCCAAAAAAAAAAAAAAGCCCTCATCTGATTTTTACCATGTCTTACCACATTCTCACCATGCTATTTACTCGTTTATTTTATTTTTTGGATTCTGTTTTTGTCTAACCTGATTTCTGGAACCATTCTTCACCAGACTCAAACCCCGTCGTCATAGTCAACTCCTCTCTGCGTCTCAAGTCCGCGGACGTACATGGCGAGCTAACGGGACAAACTGGTTGTAGCTGGTAAGCCGTCCATACGGAGGTAAGCGGTCAGATGGTAAGCGTGAAAAGGAATCGAGTCATACCGCCCCGTAGCGTTTGCAAATAAATGAAATGCAGCCATATGTACCTCTGGCTGCATAATTCGCGGTCTCCAGAAACATCTGTAGGGCTACGTTTTCAGAATAAGCCTATTTTGGAAATATGCATGGGCATCCCTAGAAAAGAAGGCAGCATATTGTGCTCCAAAATCTCGATGTACTTTTCAGCATTAATGATGCCATCACAGAAGAGCAAGTTACCTTTACTAAGGGCACTGACACAACTCCATACCATGACAGACCCTGGCTTTTGGACTTGTTGCTGGAAACAGTTTGGATGATCCTTTTCCTCTTGGTTCGGATCACACGGCATCCATTTCTCCCAAAAAATACCTGAAATACTGATTCATCTGACCACAGTACACGCTGCAATGGTCCATCCCAGACGCCTCCGAGCCCAGAGAAGTCAACAGCACCTCTGGACACTGTTAACATAGGGCTTCTTTTTGGCACAGTACAGTTTCAACTGGCATTTGTTGATGTAACTATGTATTGTGGTACTTGCCAGGTTTGCCAAAGCGGTTCTGAGCCAATGTGGTGATATCGCTTATAGATTAAAGAGGATTCTCGATGCAGTGCCGCCTGAGGGATCTGATATCACTGTTCTTTAGCCCTTGTCCTTTACACACTCAAACTCCTCCTGATTTCTTAAATCTTATAATTTTTCTATGCACTGTTGAAGGTGAAATATTTACATGTCTTTCTCTCTTTCTTTGAGGAACATTGTTTTTAAACATCTCAATTTTCTTATGTATTTGTTGGGTGCTTCACTGCCCATCTTTGCTCCTAAATGACTTTCTTGGATGCTTCTTTTGTACCAGATCATAATTGCATTCACCTGTTGACATCACCTGTTTCAAATCACATCATTATTAAACCAGCTTACCTGATTACGAGCTCTAAACTGCCCCTGTGTTCCAGGTCTGAATGACAAGAAAGGACGCATATTTACAAATGAAATGAAGCCGACCAGACAAAACATCACATTTATATTTTGTATTTATATCGTCTGCATTGAAATACAAGTCAAAGTACATTTGGAAATCACAATTTTTTTATTTTGCGTTTTAAGTCAGCTTAACTGATTCAAATTAAAATGACTTGTAAAGTTAAATGTATTCAACAAATTTACATAATAAAAAACTTACGTAACAAAAAATCATGACAATTGACATTTTTATGTTACTTTAACGTCATTTAGAAAGTAAATCTGGTTTCAACTAATTTTTTTTAAGTAAAAAAAAGTTAACCTGATGTTTTAAGTCAGCTTAATTGATGCTTGTTAAAATTGGTTCAACTTAAAAACAAACTTAAGTGAGCGACATATTTTTTACTTTGTGTTTTTTGGATATTTTACTAGAAACCAATCGTACATACTGTGCCTCTAAGCCCGAAAACAAATTCATAAAATCAAATTCAAAGCTTGTGTGAAAAAAGCATCTGTTGTAGGCTATAGAATGAGAATTAGCTGTGAGCTCCTGCTGTTGCGTCTATTATTGAAAGCGCGGTAAGACCGGGGTAAACTGAAGTGTCAAGGTGCAGACGAGGGAAAGAGAGAAGTCTGCGGGGACGAGCGTAGTATTCACAGAGCATCTGTCACACATACACACCGCTAATCACCAACATACGGCCTCGCTGCAGTCAAACACAAGCACGCCGATTGAGAACCCAGGAAACACACATCAGCACACATGCCGTCATTTTCATATGGATTAAACAGGCCGTACATCAACAGAGAAGAAAGCTTAGATGTTGAATGTTCACACATTAACCCGTATGCACTGTTCAAATTTACTTTCATTATGTTCAGGATGAAAACATCCACTAAATTAACTGCTGTAAGAAAATGTATATTTTTTTTTTTGTTGCATTAATCTCTTTTAAAGTCAAGTGCTACTTTGGGGTTTCCGCCTGGATTTCGCCTACCCAAATTCAAAAGCTTCCCAAATCCACATGCAGAGGTGTAAATGCAAGTTTGGTCTGATTTTAAAGAAAACCCTTTGAATTTTCATAAAACGCTGTTGAAAGTTATTAAAATAATTGTATATGTTGTCTGTTTCATAATAAACCCCTCCAAAAAAGCACTTTTATTTTGTAAACTCAAATTTAAATGTGTACCTTTTTAGGTTCTGTGTGGTCTAGGTGGTCTAGGTAAATAATTTTGCAGTTGGAAGGGCATCTGCTGTTTAAAACATATGCTGGATAAGTTGGCGGTTCATTCCGCAGTGGAGACCCCTGATGAATAAAGGGATTAAGCCGAAGGAAAATGAATGAATGATTTAGAACAGGGGTCACCAAACTTGTTCCTGGAGGGCCGGTGCCCTACAGATTTTAGCTCCAACTCTAATCAAACACACCTGAACAAGCTAATCAAGGTCTTACTAGGTATACTTGAAACATCCAGGCAGGTGTGTTAAGGCAAGTTGGAGCTAAACTCTGCAGGGACACCGGCCCTCCAGGACCGAGATTGATGACCCCTGATGTAGAACATGCAAACACCCAGCCGGGGCTCGAACCAGCGACCTTTTTGCTGTGAGGCAACAGCACTTCCCACTGCACCACCATGTCGCTTTTACAAAAATATATTGTTTTGTTTTTTCCTGCTGCTAAAATGGTGCATTTTTGACCCTATAAGTCAAAAGGAGGGTTAAGAAAACGACGTTTGTGTTAAACTGTAGGATTACGCTCGATTCTAAAAATACATGGTGTGAGACTGTAAAATCTGCGGTTGTAATGGAAACTTTGGCGTCACTATCCCATGACGAGTGTCCTGAATTCGCCTCCTGCTTGGCAGAAATCCGCCATTTGCCGTCCTCATCCTTACCTCCTAATTCCATTACAGCATTACGAGTAAATCACGCACAGTTCACGGAAAAACATCCCCACGGGGTCAGCGTGATGTCCGTGTACCCGCCGCCCCCTCTGTCAATGTGTGACTCCAGATCCTGAGTAATGGGCTTACCTGCTGTTAAATAGCTTGAGATGATAAGATGAATGAATGGGTGAGGGAACGGGTGTTGGTTAAGAGATGCCAATTCAACACAAGAGAGACTGTATGTATGTTTGACAGCAGGGAATCCTTAAATCTCTCAATGTAAACACACAAGAGGGCAAAGTGACTTAACCTTTGGGGATAAACAAACTTCCGAGAATGAAAGCAACTGTAGATTTAAAGTGTGTCGTTTCAGATTTATACTATTTATTTAAAAAAAATAAAGGTTTTGTCTTGTTTTTATCTTAAAATGTTTAAATCAATAGGTATTTTCCAGACGATTACTAAATATTGTTTTGTTTTCAGAAATATTAAGTTAAAATTAAGACATTTTTTCCTTAAAACAAGCTCAATCTGCCAATGGGGATAGCCAACACAATGTCACGGCAATTCGTAACTTTTTTTTTAGTGGCTAATTCGTACGAATTCGTACGATCTAATTCGTACAATTTAGTACGATTTGCTCATCCTCCAATGACGGTTGGGTTTAGGGGCGGCGTTAGGTGCCACGCCTCCTTTTTAAAATCGTACCATTTCGTACGACTGAACTCGTACGAATTCGTACGAATTAGCCACTAAACTGTCAAAACGTAAAATACTTACGTTTTCTCGTGAGTTCAGGCTGGGATAGCAGAGGTAAATTTATTTCAAAGCAAAAATAGGATTATTTCGCTTACACCATCGGTAGATTGAGCTTGTTTTAAAAAACAACAACAACATATGATCATTTAGAAAATGTAGGAGGTACGTATGGCAAAATTTTATTTTTAGAACGCTACGCTACAGTATGACGGTGTTCCTTTTCGTGCTTACCAGCTGACTGCTTACCTCCATGTGGACGACTTTTCTGCTGTTACCAGGTTGTCCAGTTGACCACGATGATGGGGTCCGAGTCCAGTGAAGAATGGTTCCAGAAAGCAAGCAAGACAAAAACAAAAGCCAAAAAATAAAATAAACAAGTAAACAACAGGGTAAGAATGTGGTAAAATCTGGTAAAACACAGGCTGCCGCGAGGGTTTTTTTTTCTGGATTGCTTTCGGTTGGGTTTGCGGAAGGAGGTGGGTGGGGGTTCGGTCAGCTAGTCTGTTGACAGCGGTCCCTGGTGGATTTGGTGCGCGAATGGCACTTGAGAGACAAATTTGAGATCTGAAAAAGCATACACAGCGGCCTCTGTTGGATTCGCGAAAACAAAAACAGCTCCTGGGACGAATTCGGTGCTCTCCAGAAATGTGAACAGGGGTACATTTTCAGAATGAGCCTGGGTTGGAAAAACTAACTTAATTTCGATTTATTATTTCTGAAAACAAGACATTTTTTTACATATTTGGACTAGAAACAAATCTCTGAGTACGAAAGGATATTTTGCAGTGCATAGTTTGGTTCTTGCTTCCATTTAATTTCAGAACAAAAGGAAAATCATCCGCTTGTTCAGATTTAATCACTGTTTAATCAACCTTTATGAATTTCTTTCTTCTGTTTAACACAAAAAGAGATGTTTATAATTAAGCTGAAAATTTGCAGGGCGTCACGGTGGCGCAGTGGGTAGAACAATCGCCTCACAGCAAGAAGGTCACTGGTTCGAGCCTCGGCTGAGTCAGCTGGCATTTCTGTGTGGAGTTTGCATGTTCTCCCCGTGTTTGCATGGGTTTCCTCCGGGTGTTTCCCCCACAAGTCCAAAGACATGCGGTATAGGTGAATTGGGTAAGCTAAATTGGCCGTGGTGTATGTGTGTCGTGAAATGCGGAAGTTTTTTTCTTTCCATTCGGCGTGCGCTATTAAATTCCACAACACTCTCACCAGTCCTTACTCCTAGTCTATATTAGTCAAATAACACCAGTTTATACACACACACACACACGCACTGTTGGCATGCAGACAATAAATAAGCCCAAAATCTGGTGCAGAATCTATGTGTAATGAGACTGTAATGCATGTTTAAGAATATGTCAGTGCTTGTATGGATTAAAAGTGAAGAAGAAAAAGGAAGAAACTTTCATTTAGGATCACCTGCACTAAAAGATGTACAGTAAGTGGGGATCTGAAGAGAAAAGCAAGATTATTAGTGCGGGGATACAGTTTATTAAATCGAAGGGAATGCAGAGCACATTCAGTATATTTTGTCCTTTCATTGTGTTACAGGATAATACAAAGAAGAGAGACAATAATCGTGAGGAACAGAACACAGTGGACTGAAGAAGAGATCCTGTCAGCGTCACACTGAAATACCACACGTTACATCATTTTCGAGACGAATGAAAATAGAGCATGTTAAAAAAATGTGCTTCAGTCAGTCAAGCTGACGGATGAGGATTGTTTGTAGCACAGCCTTAATATCGGAAATGATTTGTTTCAGTGCTTTTGGGTGGTAGTTCACCAATATCTGTCTGTCTGCTCACTTGCCATTGAGTTGAATGCCAAAATTGTCATTGTATGATTGACCGCGTACAGTGTGAGGCAAGCAGTCAGTGTGAGCACCAGCAAACTTTCACTCCAGCCAATCCGAGACAACCGTCATTAGAAACATGCAGCAAAACTCAAACTCCCTACAATATAGTATGTGAAAAGCAGCATACGAAGTGATTTGTACATCTGAATTTATAGTATTCGAAAAAACAGTATGGACACTTGACTATTCCATGAGGCCACAGGAGAGAATTTGTATATGGGGAGCAGATACTGTAGGTCATTTGGTTACATTGATGGTTCTTTTAAATGTCATTGTTGTTGATAAGGGGTGCAATCACCTCACAGCAAGAACGTCACTGGTTCGAGCCCCGGCTAGGTCAGTTGGCATTTCTGTGTGGAGTTTGCATGTTCTCCCCGTGTTGGCGTGGGTTTCCTCCGGGTGCTCCGGTTTCCCCCACAGAAGAACAAGAATGTGAGTTTGTTTCCCAGTCCTGATTAAAAAAGGGACTAAGCCGAAAAGAAAATGAATGAATGATGTTGTGTGTTGTCTTTGTTTTAAGTGGACTCGAATCCAAGTCAAATTTCCTGCAAAGGACAATAAGGTATAACTCAACTCAACTCATGTGATAACAACATGGTGGATGTAGTACACCCAAATTCCATTTGCACTACTCACATTCATGCTATTAACCTTATTCTGCAAGTGCACTCGTTGTTTGCGATTGTTTTAGAACTTCCTATTCAGTTGCCTATGGGAGAAATGAATAGGAATAATAAACGACAGAAAACAGTCAAAGTACTTGCTCTACAAACAAGCGGGTTTATAACTATACATAAAAAAGTTGAATAATATAAGAAGAAATATCACTTTACAATATAAAAGTGCATAACAAGCTGTTTTTAAAGTCTAAAATGAGTGCTGTCAATTGATAAAAAAAAATTATTAATTAATCTAACTTTTTTTGCAATTAATCGCAATTAAATGACTGAAACTTGTAATTTTGGCTATTCAAATGAAAAACTAATGTAAAGTCAAGACAAAGAAACTATTTAAAATCAAAATATGATTGTTTATCAGAATTTTTGCTTAACTTGTAACACAGATTTCTTCATGTAAACAACATACCTGCAATAAACCATCAAGATCCTCAAACTGTTGTCTTGACAGCCACATTTATTACAGAAATAAACATGATTTCCATGTTGGATTCTAAGTGGACTACAAAAATGGCAAAATACAGGCGTTGCAAATATGGAAATTGGAAAATTATAATAAAGTGCTGAATACAAACAATTGCACTCATTGAAGAGTTGTATTGCGAGTTAAGAACATTATAAAGTAAAAAGAATTTTGTTTATTCCTCCCTTTACATTGAGTGAGAACAGTCTCTCGTAAGCAGAATCGCCGAATGAGCATTCGAAATTCAGTGCCACTGGTGCTGCTACAAGGATATAAGAAGCATCAAATGCACACACAGGTACGCTTGTGTCACACCAATGACTATAGAATTCTTACAGGGACTTTGGTCACACACACCACTTCTAAACATTTAATTCTAAACAACTTTGAGGCATACGGACACCGTCCGTTTGTTCTTGTAGCTAGGAAACGCACACACGCACACCCACACACAACGCGCGCAGTACAGCGTACCCGGTGAGCGACTGCCTTCAGATTCATCAACACGCACGATTGCGATCATCAAATTTGCTTAAACTAAGTGTTCTAAAGTATGGCTATAATGTACAAGCAAGGATTCTGACACAGCAACCTGAAGCAGACGCTTTACAGAAGTTGCGTTTAAGGGGGAAACACGTCAAACTTAATGAAACATTTGAGGGCGCGTGGACTCATCTTAAAGGCAGAGGAATGCGCTGTCTTTGACAGCTTGCGACATCATCTGGCACTTTCAGAGTACATTTACATGGACACCAATAACTGTAATATGAAGATAATAATCTGATTAAAAATCTACGATGTAAACAGCGATTTTTGAGTACCTTAAAGCAGTGTTTCCCAACCCTGTTCCTGAAGGCACACCAACAGTACACATTTTCAACCTCTCCCTAATCAAACACACCTGAATCATCTTATAACATCAGAAGAGACTCCAAAACCTGAAATGAATGGGTCAGATAATGGAGACATCCAAAATATGTACTGTTAGTGTGCCTCCACGAACAGGGTTGGGAAACACGGCCTTAAAGGACCACCCGAGTCACGAAAAGTGGAGGTTTTTCTTTCCGGTTGCCATGCGGTATCAAATTTCATTAAAACAACACTCTTCCAGCACTCCTCAGTACATATTCTCATCCAAGCATGTCGGCCACAACAGGAAATAAAAGAAAACTGCAACTGCGTTGATTGAGTACTTTTTGAACTTTAAATATTTCAAATTAATAAATGCCTTAACACGGTAATTTTGACAGCACTACTAAAAATCAATGAAGTGAATGAGACCGGAAGTCTTGAGTCAAAAAGATTCTAATGGCTGCACATTGTAACACGGGGAGTGACACAGACAACTGAATTTTGGATCCACTTGCAGGTTTAATTAAAGTCAGGCAAGCAATTGTCAACACAGATGCAAACAGATGTATAAAGGCAGTCCAGAATCGTGGTCAAATGTAACAGGCGAGAGGTCGGAAGGCAGGCGGCAGACAGGGAGAACTAGGTAAACAAGGCAAAGATCAAAACACGGAGAAACAAGACTAGGAGAAACGCGTTGTGATGTCACTTTAGGCTGTGGTCACACTGGGCTTTTCCTCCCATAGACTTCCATTCATACGCACGCGAATTCAGACCGGAAACGCAAGGTCATGCGTCAAGTTTCGCAGGTTGCTGCGGTGCAAAGTTCAAGCTTGGTGAACTCTGACCTGCGAAATCGCATCACTTGACTGCGTGAGACCAATCGAGGCTCAAAATAGGACCTCTCTGGACAGAAATTTAAAACATGGAGCAATCGCTCGCTTTTATAATGTCTAATCATCTGGTTTAATCCCGCCCCTTTTCGCAGCGCCGCACGACAGAATTTCGCACACACAAAGCTCAGTGTGACCGTAGCTTTACAGATAACAAGACTCGGCAATGGAAGTGAGAGGGTGAGCTGTTTAAATAGTGTCTGTAATCAGTCTAGAAGCTGCAACAGCTGTGGGAGTGGAAATGAGGAAGCATGTGTGTGTGTGAACGGAGTGCATGTATGAATATGTAGTCCATGAATGGCGGATTTGTAGTCCATAGGTTATTGTGTGTGAGATCCAGCGATCTAGGAAGTTACGATCGCTGGTGATCGTGACACACATACTCAGTAGAAGTAAGGTTAATATAGAACATTTTTCTACAGTCAAAAAGTACACTTAAATTGAAATGTAGTACCTACTCAAGTAATATGTGATGTCTAATACAGTTTTGATTTTGGGGTGTTTTACCAACCTGAATAATTTATAACACAAAAAAAATTCAGAATTTGGTAAATTTGGTCTTTATTCCGTTTAATTTGCTTAAGCATGTGTGAACATGACATTTCAGATCTGTACACAAACAGACAGTCTAAGATAGTCTTCTGGCCAATGGAAAACAAACTCCGGAGTGGTTCATTTTAGGTGAGAAAGCAAGCCGACCCAACGGACCAATGAACCAAGTGGGCTCATAATTCATAAGAGGAAATGTGTTACAGAGTCTGATTCTGTGAGCGAGGACATTCATTATCGCAGCTGAAAACCAGAGTGCCTCTTCATCTTAAAATAGTGTGTAATTGCTCTTCTCTGTGCGGTCTTGATTCTTGCAGTGTAATAAGTGTATTATATAATATGTATCCTTTTAAGTATAATTAAATGTAAATAATGTATCAGTTACAGTTATGTGCATGTGTCACGAAATGGTAAAATAACAAGCCCTTGGAGTGAACTTGTCAAGTCATCTTGATGAATGAGGGGTAAAAAGGTTCACTTTGACCAAAGAGAAGACTGATATATATGTTCGTGCCACCCATCTAGGAAAGGAGGAGGAGTAGGAGTGGAAGGGGGGATATATTGATATATATATTTAATGGTACGCTTTAAATTGTTATCTAAAGTGAAGCAAGCATAGAAGAAAATGCAGCACCGTAAAAGATGAAATCACTGTTCCAGGTCATCAGGTCTGACAGTGCCTAAAGGGCTGAGTTCTTCTGATCTAGAGTCAGGCTTATTTGATTTGCAGGGCAGAATCCATAAATCAGTGTGATTTATGATGGATCTGAACTTACTGTCATTTCAAAGACTTTCAGACGTTTTATTAAAAAGCATTCTGACACTGTCTGAAAAGATCAAACGCTCTTGTCAGGAATTGGACTGCCCTCAATTCGCTTGACAAACAAACCCTTCCTAAAATATTCTTGCTCTTTTTTTTGTATAAAATATCTAATTATGTGGTGGTAAATATTGGACACTTACCTCTCAACTTGAGGAACCAAGGTACTGGATGGCTTTTTCCACACTAGCCGGGTTTCCATCATAATCCGAAGTGAATTTTTCAAAGTTGGCAAAAGTTGTTAGAGTGGCTGCGAAGAGCATAGAATCACCAAGAGGCGACACTCAAGTGCGATTTGTGAAACAGCCACTAGGTGGCGTGGCGGCCATTTTGGAATGAAAATTCCAATAGAACAACAGCATATTATAAGTCTGTAAAATAAACTATTAAAAGTGCTGATGTTTGCGCTAGTAACCCTGCTGAAAATTCCAGCTTAAACCAGCCTAGGCTGGTTGGCTGGTTTTAGCTGGTTGACCAGCCTGGTTTTAGAGGGGTTTTGGCCATTTCCAGGCTGGTTTCCAGTCATTTCCAGCCTGGTCTTAGCTGGTCAAGCTGGTTTTAGCTGGATTTAGCTGGTCATTTCCCAGCCTGACCAGCTAAGATCAGGCTGGAAATGACTGGAAACCAGCCTGGAAATGGCCAAAACCCCTCTAAAACCAGGCTGGTCAACCAACTAAAACCAGCCCACCAGCCTAGGCTGGTTTAAGCTGGATTTTTCAGTAGGGAAGTGTTGTATTGTCGTCTTTCAGGTTGTATCTCAGCTTTAATGCGCTTTTTAAATAAATAAATAAAAAACAAAACAGCTGCTTGTCATTGCAACAGCAATAAGATCCAATCGCTTTCCCTCCAAAATGGCGGAATCAAGGGGCTGTTGCTGGGCGCTGCTGTTGCAATGGAACGTTCTATTGAGTGTCGCCTTTTGGTCATTATAAACTCTTTGGTGGCTGACTGTGGTATTTGGTAACCTAGTAACCAACAGTAAACAAGGCAAGCGTAATGTAGACAGCTGATTGGTCACATGGGTGCAAGGTAAAGTCTAATAGGATACAGGCAAAGAGCTTAAAATCACCAAGAGTTGACATTCAATAGCAGAGCTCGGCAACAGCTATGCGATTCCGCCATGTGTATGGCCGAGTGTTAGACACACACTCAGTCATTCTTCCACAGAGTCAAAACTCTAGCTTTTTGTTTCTCGTTGTACATATTGAAGGGGGAGTTTAATTGTACTGTCCCAATAACATAAGAACAGCAGAATGCAGTTTGAGTAACTTAAGTGACTTTACTGGCAAGTGTTCTTCTCAATATCTTTCTTTTTTTGTAAAAACAACAACAAAGGGGAGAAGTATATATGTTCACATTTACTTTAACAAGTTCAATTCAACTAGCAGTGCTATTTTACTAATGTGCATAGTTTTATGTAAATCTTAATAAGCATTTGAGGAAAATCTATCAAATGAGACCATTTGAATTGAATATTAGCAAAATTACGATATTTGTTACACCACCAGCATAACGTGCAAGTCATGAAGAGGTGTTTGTACAACAAAATACAAGTGGAATAACCAACACAATCTCACGGCAATTCGTAACTTTTGGATTTAGTGGCTAATTCGTACGAATTCATACGATCTAATTCGTACAATTTAGTACGATTTGTTCATCCGCCAATGACGGTTGGGTTTAGGGGTGGGGTTAGGTGCCACGCCTCCTTTTTAAAATCGTACAATTTCGTACGACGGAACTCGTACGAATTAGCCATTAAACTGTCAAAACGTAAAATACTTACGTTTTCTCGTGAGATCAGGCTGGAATAACACTGATAATAATCAAACGACCCTTAAATATTTACAAAAATAGAGCTTTAGTAAAAAATATAGTACTTACGGACATATATTTAAACGTTTAAATCAGCCACAGAATTATAACACGTGTTCCTCTCGACTGCACACTGAGAGAAAATGAAAGTAAAACTAATCTGTATGCAGTACTTTAAATATTGACTAGGTGGCGGGTCAAAACCACAAGTGGCTAGACGCAACTGCACAACAATGATAGTGATTCATAATATATGTTTTGGCGGGCCAAATCTCGTTATATTCTTGACCTTAGTTGCGGGGAAGAGGAGGGAGGGCCGTAAATGACCTGCGGGCCGACAGTTTGAGTCCCGTGTTCTACGCTGTTTGATACAAGATATCAATATAGCATCATTTTGTGACACTGCACAACAGTTATTTATATTTTTACATTACTGTGAATGTTTGGTTTAGGGTTGAGGTAGGGGTAGACTTTAATAAAATATAATTTATTGGGTTATTTAATAAATAATATAAATTGTATCTGTTAATAAACTGTATCTCATTTAGCAACAACCAGGGTGCAGTGTTCACTACATTAGTTTATTCAGCATATGTGTTTCCATCTCTCATTATTCACAACCATTTTTTTGGCACCAAAACCACCTCAAGCGAATGTAAAAACATTTATGCAATTTTTTTAAACTAGCTTTTCCATTATTCGTCACTCAAGCAATTCTTTAAAATCTGCTTTAACACAGAGTGATGGAAGCCCAGCTATTGTCTTCTCTTGAGGTCACACAGGTTGGAAACATCATTCGAATTAGCCAAAATGTTTTCTAAATGAGTACACAAGAGTGAATAATTCTGTATGTACAGTATATAGTGGCTGCGCATTGGGGCAGTTGGTCTGAACTGTGGACTACTGTACATGTGACTGATGCCCAGAGTAAATGACTGCTGCTCCAGCTTATGTCCGGCTGCTAGCAATCAGTCTTTAGTAGCCTCTGGCTCTGTTTCAATGCCTTTTAATCAAACCCAACATGCTGTGAGCGCTGTGATGTCATCCATTCATCACACCCCCTGAGTGCTGATTAACCAATCGGATATCTGTCGGATCTTCAGTATTGGCACTGGTCATTGAAAAAAGCACATCGGTTTGCGCCGATTGCCCGATTTGTAACACACTGTCCTTCAGGCGATGCAGAATTTAAGTCCTGGCTCGTGGACCTTCCCCTAATCCCGTTCCCCTCTCTCTCCCAAAATAACTCTAAAATATAATAAAATAAAATAAATAAATAAAAGCTAAATATTTGGGTGCTAATCAGTGGTTTAAAAGAGCTGTAAATCTGGATGGATTGTGCCAGAGCAACACCGCAAATACAATTATGACAGATTATTCAGGTTGCTGTTGAAGATAACTTGTTTTCATTGATAGATGATGACGCTCCCGTGGAACACTGGACTAATCAGGCTATGAGTGATTTGCTTTCATCCCTGTTTATCCTCTTTTTCCTCTCTGTGTAGATGTAATGGCAAGATGAGCCAATCTGTCATGGTTAATTATACACAAATGACAGGGCGCGACTGCCATGTTTAATTAATTTGACTAAAGCTGCTTGTACATCATGCTGAAAGTAGAATAAGGGCATGTAAATAATATGTTAGCATTAGCTTTATTGTTTTTTTATGGCAGAAATAAAAAAAAGTGTTTGGGTGCACACTTAAAACCGAAAGGCATAACTGTGAACTCTAATATACCATACATGTAAAATAATTCAATTCACCTTTATTTCTGTAGCGCTTTTAGAATGTAGATTGTGTCAAAGCAGCTTCATGTTGAGTATTATAGTAAATTGAAACAGTTTCAGTTCAGTTTTTAGAGTTTAAGTTCAGTTCAGTTCAGTTCAGCGTGGATTAATATTCACTGCTGAGAGTCCAAACACTATAGAGCAATTCCATCGATGCTCAGCTCTACAAGTCCTGAACCATGAAAGCCAGTGGCGACAGCAGCGAGTAAAAAACTTAACCAACTGGTGAAATTGAAGGATAAAAAAACACGAGAGAAACCAGGCTCAGTTGGGCATGACCATTTCTCCTATGGCCAAACGTCTTGTGCAGAGCTGCAATCAAGGTGCTGGAGAACGCTGGACGTCAGCGAAGACTCGTCTGTCCCTGGAGCGTCACAGGAATCAGTCATAAGCTCTCCACTCCTCCAAGACTACCACAGCAGCTGCTCAGGATACGGCCTGGTCCAGGATTATGGAAACCTTGGAATCATCTCGTCGCTGGTCTTGGATCACATCAGTGGCGCTGCATAGTCTTAAGGCCTCGGGATGAGTATCCCCAGGTGGAAATAGAGAATAAAGAGAATATTTAGCGTAGCTGCTGTTCATAGTGTATATAAACGAGATGCAAAAAACCTGCATGGAGCACATTCATGCATCATACCGCTATGTGATGCATTGAGTGTATGCTTTACTAAAGAGATAGATCTTTAATCTAGTTGAACTGCGAGAGTGTCTGAGCCTCGGACATTATCAGGTAGGCTATTCCAGAGTTTAGGAGCCATAAATGAGAAGGTTCGACCTCCTTTACTCGACTTTGTTATTCTAGGTACTACCAGAAGCCTTGAGTTTTAAGATCTTAAAGAGCGGGTTGGATTGTAGCGAGACAGAAGGTTGGTTAGATAAACAGGAGCTAGATTATTTAAAGCTTTATAGATAAGAAACAATATTTTAAAATCAATATGAAACTTAACAGGCAGCCAGTGTAAGGAGGATAAAATTGCGGTGATATGATCACATTTTTTAGACCTGATAAGCTGCATTTTGTACTAGCTGAAGTTGTTAATAGGGAATGCTGGGCAACCAGCAAACAGAGCATTACAGTAATCCAGTCTAGAAGTCATAAAAGCATGGACTAGCTTTTCTGCATCTGAGATGGATAGCATACTTCGTAACTTAGCGATATTTCTCAGATGAAAGAAGGCAGTTTTTGTGACATGGGATATATGATTTTCAAAAGTTAAATTGTTGTCTAATATGACACCCAGATCTGTAATAGTAGAGCTAACGCTAACTTTGTATCCCTCTAATTGCAGGTTGAGTTGTGAGATCTGCTGTGTACAGGATTTAGGTCCAATAAGTAATAATTCTGTTTAAAATAATGCATGGCCTAATTGGTGCTTATATAAATGTTTTGTTTAGCACTGTGTATTTCTATGAAAAGGAGACCAAATCCTTGCTTGAAAATTGGTAAAAGAGCTCATACAGTGGCTGAGGCGTCGCAGCTCTCCAAAAGTAGTTACGTAAAAAATTACATTTGAGGTGTGCTGAATCCCCTTTGAAAATATTACAAAGAAATTTGGGACATTGTTCACCTACGCCTTAGGCAGCACAAATAATGAATTTTTATTGTTCTGCGCAGACAATCCGTTCTGAATCTAGTGGAGGCTGGAAGCTTTTTAATCTCCGGCTTCATTTCCGATTGCAGTAACCATTTAGAAAAGTTCCTCACAGCTTTGAGATCACGTTACAACCCTGGGGAAGCATGCAAGGGATATCAGCGTGCTGTAATAATGAAATATTATTTCACGACTGTGCATTTCCGCACAGTAAGTGGACATTTTCAGCGCAACAAAGGGGTTTTTACATCAGATAATTTGGTTTTCATCTCAGCTCGGCTTTGGAAAACGTTCCCCAGTCTAATCAGGTTAAGTAAGGAAAATCCCCGCCTTGGCAACACCTACAGCCTCTGATCCTTCTTGAAAACATTCTTGAACTGCTGAGCCACAGACACCGGCCTTTGATCTGCAGCGGAAACTGCAAATGCAGTCTGAAATTTAGATTCTACCTGTGTTTGATCCCATTCCAGTAGCTACTGATGTGACTGACACGTTGATAAATGTGATACCGGAGCGAGGAGTTCTTAGATTGGCCTTAATAGGTGAAGATGGGTGCAGCAGTGTCCGTACTCTCCAGTGGGTTCACTAGAGGGAATGAAGGCGAGATGAGCTAGCACTTTTATGGCTCCACTACACTCCAACTCCAAAATCTTACCACCCGCATCTCGCTTTTATCTGTTGGTGGGTTTCTCTTTCATTAATTAAGACAGAGAAAGAGACGTGACAGACTATAAAGCTGCCTTTGGCTTTTCTCTCCCATTCCCTGTCATGGACTGCAATGGCTCATTTGCCAGCAAATCGATGTAGAGCTCCTGTTAATAACAGCAGGATCACTGTGGACATAATTGTAATAGACTGAAAAGGGTAAGATTCATCAAACAACTTTACCGTAGAAAGAGTTTCACAACTATAGTAAACAAGGCCTAAATCTGCCTCTGAAAATCGACTTACTGTAAGCAATTCTAATTTGTCCTTTTCTTCAAGTCAAGATCTTAAAATGATGTAGGACATAAGATATGCCAATGTCAAAAGGGACGAAATATTATAGTCACAACCCATTTTATAAAGCATATTATAGAGCATATTTTACTAGTAAAACTTCATTTCAAGACACTTATGCTTACAGAAGGAGTTGTGAAGCATAACTTTTTTTATCTGTCAGTTCCATTTCAGAATGGTGGGAGGAATTCAGCTGATTTGTAAGTAACAGTGTGCAGTGAACACCCTTCCATACTGTACGGATTTAGCTGTGTGGTGTACGGTGAAACAGTGCAACCAGGTGGTAGGATCTCATCCAGCATGCACTAAGCTGATTACATGAATTGGTTGGAAAGCTTTTATATAGGGGTTACACACACACAAACACACATACAAAAACAAGAATTCAGGAATAATATTTAATAGAGCATTCCAGTTGTCGTCTATACCATTCTAGTAAACAGTGTTTAAATAGAACAGCAAGGATTAGAACTAATATTTAAAAATAAGAACTCCTGCGGCATAAAAAAAATCCTAAACCATGACACATTACTTCCATTTTTACTGACTTCTGCAAACATTTTGATTACAGTTCTGTCTTTCCCAGTTTGATGACGAACATAGGCCCAATCCCAATTCTATTTTTGTACCCCTACCCCTTTCCCTTGGCTCTTAAAACCGAGGGTGAAGGAGATGGGGTTTAAAATTTACCCCTAAGAATTGGGACAGCACTACGGCACCTGCACACGTCATCATGTGTCATCGCGATCTCTTGCTTCATATGAGATCGACGATCGCGACTGCTGTAGTGAATCCAGTTGTGTTATTTTTTGGTATTTATCTTCAGGAAATCACTGAAGGCACATATCATGTTATCATAACGATTTAATGTGGCAATAAGATCGTAACTATACTTTGTATTTACACTGTGGCCATATTCTTCTTTGTAAACACACCAAAAACAACATTAACATTATAGCAGACACTGTAAAAAGCTCATTCACAGCCACTAGACATTACTCACAGGGTTTTCGAGTGTCATCGAGTGTCAGAATGTTGTGGGACTGATGTACACAAGTTACGATTA
Source organism: Danio aesculapii (assembly GCF_903798145.1). Lineage (NCBI taxonomy): Eukaryota > Metazoa > Chordata > Actinopteri > Cypriniformes > Danionidae > Danio > Danio aesculapii. The sequence continues at coordinate 59,324,234 of NC_079437.1, read as the reverse complement.
TGATTATAGATTATTTTAGCGTTTTTTTTTTTAAAACATGATGGTAAAACACGAACGCGGTTAGGAATATATTAAAACATATGTTTGTTTGTTGTAAAAATTTGTAATAATGACAAAAAAATACTAATTTGAGGATCTTCATACTTCCGGATGTGGCAATTCTGCCGAAGTGCTATTAGGGGGCCCAATAGCGACAAATCCGTCCAGGTAAGTTAATGGACAATTAGGAAAATTAAATGTTTTTTATTAAATATCCACAAATAACCTAGAATATTCATTCATTTAATCAGTTTCCTTCGGCTTAGTCCCTTTATTCATCAGGGGTCGCCATAGCGGAATGAACTGCAAACTTTCATTCAATTCAATTCAATTCCCCTTTATTTGTATAGCGCTTATACAATGTAGATTGTGTCAAAGCAGCTTCACATAAAAGGTTACAGTAAATAGGAACAGTGTAATTCAGTTTGTAGTGTTTAAGTTCAGTTCAGTTGAGCTCAGTTCAGTGTGGTTTAATAATCACTACTGAGAGTCCAAATATTGAAGGGCAAATCCATCGATGCGCAGCTCTACAGATCCCGAACCATGCAAGCCAGTGGCGACAGCGGAGAGGGAAAAAAAAACTTCACTAATGGCGGAAGTGAAGAAAAAAAACCTTGAGAGAAACCAGGCTCAGTTGGGCACGACCATTTTAATTTCTCCGCTGGCCAAACGTCTTGTGCAGAGCTGCAGTCTCAGTGGCGGAGGCTGGAAGCTGGCCTCAGCGAAGACTCGTCTGTCCCTGGAGCGTCACAGGAATCAGCTCAGGATTCGGCCTGGTCCAGGATATGGAAACCTTGGTTCATCTCGTCGTTGGTCTTGGATCGAATCAGTGGCGCTGCATAGTCTGAGGGCCTCGGGAAGAGTATCCCCAGGTGGAAATGGAGAATAAAGAAAATAATTAGCGTAGCTGATGTTCACAGTGTATATCAACAAGATGCATAACCTGTGTGGGAGCCCCCTAAGTGGTGCACTAAGTGTATGCTTTACTGAACAGATAGGTCTTTAATCTAGTTTTGAATTGGGATTCAATTCAATTCATTCATTCATTCATTTTCCTTTGGCTTAGTCCCTTTATTCATCAGGGGTCACCATAGTGGAATGAACCGCCAACTTATCCAGCATATGTTTTACACAGCTGATACACTTCCAGCAATCCAGCACTGGGAAACATCCATACACACTCATTCACACACATACACTACGGCCAATTTAGTTTATTCAATTCACCTATAGCGCATGTGTTTGGACTGTGGGGAAAACCAGAGCACCCGGAGTACGTGCAAACTCCACACAGAAATGGCAACTGACCCAGCCAGGACTCGAACCAGCGACCCGTAAGGTGTCAGTGCTAACCACCGAGCCACCGTGTCGCCCAGAAGAGTTATATATTTCGTGTAATACTACCATAATAATAAGTTTTTACTTAAGCTATCATCTATCAACATGATTTCGACAGGAGTCCCATTGGATGACGAAGACTATAACTCCCATGATTCCACACTCATTCATGTCATCATCAAAATACACCTTTGTTTGTTGTGAATAAGTGCCTCCTGGTGGAGAAGATTACATACTGTGCGATTAATGCAAAATTTGTATTTATTGCGATACCTAGTCGAGAGCTAAGGCAGATATCAAGATTTCTTATTTTAAATGGTCACATTTCTGTTTGTTCCTGATCCTGATAAGCTATTGCATGACTTCAAAAGACTGAACATATAAAGTATGAGTCATATTGATGACTATTATGATACTTTTAAACCCCTTCAGAAGCTTCAAAGCTCCAGCCTCAGTTCCACAGCAATCAATGACCGACTGTGGGAGAATTTTAATTTGGGCGAGATTTATTCCTTGAAGAATTTGACGGCGGGGTTGTGCTAATGTCTCCTGCTTCCGCTGAGACTAGACTGGAGGATTTGCATATAGCATGGAGCGATTGATAAACAAACCACAGGTGATATTTACTTCTTTGAATCCATGGTTCCAAAACTCCATTCCAGCCCAATTTCACCCTTGCCTATTTAGGATTAGTATCATTGCTTTTGAGTGAATAAGACTGAGTGCAGATTCATTTCAAATTCCTCTCACAAGCTGAATAAAGACCACTGCTATTTGCTGAATACCAATTCTGACTGATGTGCTCTGTATGCAGATGATAAGGCTAATGCTGCTGATTTGGGCTGCTCCCAATAGGGACCAATTTCAGGGGACAACCATTTGTAGTGGTGTCTAATACCATTGTGGATGCGTTCTGAAATCGTTCAATCCTGTAATGATATGTAATAATGAGTGTACAACAGATGCACTCTCAGTATCAAAATACCCATAATGCACTGTAAGGGTGATTTGGACACTTATAAAATGACTAGTTCGCAGATAAGTACACTTAACCATATCCTGAATGTTACATTTGCACAAATATAACAATCATATTTACTAACTAGCGATATTTGCAGAGGTGCAGCGATCGGGCCCAAGTGATAAACCTCCCACCGAGCGTGATTTCTGCGTCCATCACATTTTGCACTATACCACTGGATATTTCAAGAGTTCCCACTTAGATATGCTTGGCGTATAAAGCAGGTTTAGCATGCTGTCCCGGGAGAGAACCCTGAGCTCGGAGATATTTGAGCCCAGGGCTCCCGCCCGGTCGATAAGCATATCAGGAGATCCGAGATCAGGTACGTCTCGAAAGCTCCCTCTTTAGAAAAGGGAGGAAAAGGAGGAGATGGGGTGGAAGGGGGGATTCTTCCAAACGAAGATAGAAACAGTAGGGAGAAAATGATCCATTTATAGTAAACTAGGATCACTCTGATTGGATTATTACTGATTACAGATGAGTGGCCAGACATGCTCAATCATATCACGTGCTCCTCTCGAAATTAGTTTATGAAACTTCACTTCTTGATTTTCATTCGTCTTAGTCCCTGATTTTTCAGGGGCTGCCACAGTGGAATGAACCGCCAACTCTTCCAGCATATGTTTTACACAGCGGATGCCCTTCCAGCTGCAACCCATCTCTGGGAAACATCCATACACACTCAAACACTACGGACAATTTAGCCTACCCAATTCACCTGTACCGCATGTCTTTGGACTTGTGGGGGAAACCCACGTGAATGCGGGGAAAACATACAAACTCCACACAGAAATGCCAACTGACCCAGCCGAGGCTCGAACCAGCGACCTTCTTGCTGTGAGGCGACAGCACTACGTACTGCTCCACCGCATCATCCCCGCTGCAGAGTTGTAAAAGAAAAAGACTGACTGCATCTGTTTACATGGATTTCACGTCCAAGTGTTCATACTTTCCTGAAAACATATTTTAAGTTGGGATTTACCTCCACTGGCATGCTATCGGGCCTGTGATTGGAGATGTGGCCCCCACTGCAGTATGCGTCCTTTTTTTTTTGTATTAAAAGTGGTAACCTTAGAGCCGCCCCTAATTAGTAATAATGACATGGTTTTATAAAGTAATGGCCTGATTATCAGGAATTATACTGAGACAGTATTATAATCAAATAACTTAACATTCACCTAGAACATTGGCATTCTGGGTGCACCAATCAAAACCGAAGCTGCTGATGCTGCTTGTGGAGTTGTTTAATGAACCTCTACTGAGATTTTGACAGATTTAATGTGTTTTATTTTATCTAAGGATGCCACAAAGTGTAGTTCTGTGTTTCTCTCTCTGTGATTCTGTTTGTTAGCAGCTGTTCATCATTATTGCTCAATCAATGCTTCGTCGGTCACTTAATTATTGTACTAGAGAACATTTGCAGTAGCTTAATTTAAACTTCGAGATTTCAGTCTTCATGTAGATATATTTCTCGAGTCTGTGAGACAAGTAATCGCTAAGATTACAGAGCATTTGCTGGCACCCAAGGGTTCACAACAATAAAACAACACGTCCCTAGAGAAATGTCAGTCTATAGCAATCAATGATTGGAATATGCATTTTCCCCCATTAAAAACTATACATGTCTCATGTATTCTATAGTCTGATATTATGCTTTTTTATTAACACAAAAAACACAAGAGATACTACTCACTATCCTTTGGCTTAGTCCTTGATTTATCAGGGGTCGCCAAAGCAGAATGTACTGCTGTTTACTCTGGCATATGTTTTATCCAGCCCTTCCAGCCACAACCCAGTACTGAGAAACACTCATATACACTTTCATTTAGACACACACACACACACACACACACACACACACACACACACACACACACACACACACACACAAACTGTTATCTCTATGTACCATCCTTGTTTGAGTCCTTATTTGACAATTATAATGTGAAAAAGCTCTTTTAATGGACTAATGTTGGGAGCAGTCAATGGGGATTATTTCAAAAACAGCCAAAGTCTTTACTTTGGACATATTTTGAACAGTTTTCAGCAAAAGTAAAGCATAATACCTTTGAAGTCAACCAATCATTCAGACCTTATATAGAGCCATTAAGATATATATCAAATTACGAGAATCAGAAACATGGGTAGAAACTCTTCTTTGAAGTCAGAAAATATGTAAGTGAACTTATATCTGATGTCGCCTAGGTTGTTCTTTCTATAACCTTGTTATTTTTTAATGGTGGCATATGCCTAATTTGACTAGCTACTGAGATAAAAATGAATGTGTGCCAATCTTCTGTGGAGAGTAAAGTATGTCAGTGGGTATTTCTGAAAGTGTTTTCTCCTCCAATTTTGGGTCGTGACCCTCCAGTTTTAATAAAGTCTATTTAATCGCTACAGCAGATCATATTCTGTTCATTGTTGGCATTTACAGCAAGAGCTACACAATTCCGAAATGCTGTTTCTATTCTCAAGGTCAGTGTGCCTCCCACATCCGAGTTTAATGTGCTTTTAAATGGAAATATTGAATCGGTAACCCTCCTCTGCAGGTATAAATCACTGGCATCAGATGTCAGACTAGGCATTTACTCTGCCATCAGCCCCCAAATCCTGAACACGGTTGGCTGGATGGCTGTCAACAGGGTCAAATAGAAGGGCTTTATTCTGATCTGCAACAAGGCAGAGAGAGAGTTACAGCCATTTGCTTAATGAACTCCTTCCAGAATGATGTGTTCTCGTACTGATGATGATAGAAGGAAAGAAATCAGCCTCTTTCCTCTGAAACTTTCCCACGTTTCAAGGGTGTGGAATGAAATGAGATTTTAATTGAACGGCAATAAAAAAGAGGAAGAGTAGTTAATGTAAATTACTCATCCCTTGCTCTCCAAGTGCTTGTTGCTGCTAATATGGCCATGAAGTGGACGGATGATTGGAGTGACTCTAGTGACGGTTAAAGTGAAGCTGTAACATTTGATCACTCTTAAATCTTTCTTTTACTTTAGTTATTTTTGGGGGGGTTGCATCCTCCCAATGTACGGCACGGTGGATAAATGGTTTGCTTGGTTGCTTTCCAGCAAGAAGGTCTCTGGTTTGAGTCCTGGTTTATCCAGAAGGCCTCTTATGTGGAGTTTGCATGTTCTTCCATGTCTGCGTAGGTTTCCTCCAGGGGCTTCGGTCTCCCACACAGTCCAAATACATGCAGTATAGTCCTTTTTCTTGGAGTGCAAAATTACCCATTATGCTTTGCGTGTATGTGCAAGGAGAATGCTAAGAATCTCCGGTCGGCAGCTGATGCGTGTAAACAGTTGCATTTGGACAGCTTTGAAACGATAGTTTGAATCTATTTTACCTGCTTTTATCATCTTTAAACTGATACTGTTGTCGATTAGCGCCACCTCCTGGACTGATTATGTAAAAAATGTGATCTAATAGGATGGAAAATATCAGCTGTGAGGCATTTTCCACTCATTGTCAGACGCCATCTTCTGCTGTTTAAATGAAGCCTTGTCATCGCTAAAGTCAACTGTACTGACCCACTGGCACACTGATTTGATAACTGTGAGTGTGTGTGTTTGTGTGTGTGTGTGTGTATTGAAGAGCCGCTAAGCTAACAGCTGACGGGCCAGGGAAACACACACACTTCTGTATTTCTGATGGCAGACATGTGAACTAGGAGAACGTTTTTCTTCTTGAACCACATCTGACAGATTATGACGGCTTTAACACACACGTTTCAAAGTTGTGTGTCACAAAAACAATCCGTAATCCATTCAAAACGCTATTGAAACCCATTTTCGAAGCGCAAATTACCGATTGTAAATGCTGTAAATGGAAGTTCTTAGCATTTTACCGGAAGACGCTAGTCGCTATGGCGCCCTTCATGCAGCATCCAAGAAAAACGTCGGTGAAATGGATAAACAAAATTGGTTGTAGTGTGTGATTGGGAGATTGTGTTGGGTTTGTCCCAGCACTATGGGTTGTAGTCTTAGTACTGGGTTGCAGCTAGAAGGGTATCCGTTGTATAAAACATATGCCAGAGTAATTGATGGTTCATTCACATGTGGTGACCCCTAATAAAGCAGGGAATAAGCCAAAGGAAAGTGAGTACTACATAGAGAGACAGAGTAAAGAATGATATGGAATTGTTTGGGAGAGAGGAGAAAAAGGGGATCAGTACACATCATACAAAACCAACCTTTACCCAGTGTCACTAATATGAACTCAATTTGTCAGGAGTTTATACCTTAATCACTTTCAAAGTGAATACATTGACCATGCCTGCTATAAAGGGCTCAAAAACACCATATAAATATAGTTTGTTATTGATTGGTCCACTATATTCAACAGGTAGATCAATAGGTCAACTCCAAGACTCCTATTCAATCTTACTCTCTACAGTTTACATGATTTACATGACCACACAACAAAACCTGCATTCTGGGTGGCATGGTGGCTCAGTGGTTAGCACTGTCACCTCACAGCAAGAAGGTCGCTGGTTCAAGTCCCGGCTGGGTCAGTTGGCATTTCTATGTGGAGTAAGCATGTTCTCCCTGGGATTCCTCCGGTTGCTCCAGTTTACCCCATAGTCCAAGACATGCGCCATAAGGTGAACTGGATGAACTAAATTGCCTGTAGTGTTTCTTAGTACTGGGTTGCGTCTGGAAGGGCATCCGCTGTGTAAAACATATACTGAAGTAGTTGGCGGTTCATTCCGCTGTGGCAACCCCTGATAAATAAGCAGACATCCCAACATGCAAACACTCATTTCAGGGAGATGTCATGAGTTTTTTAGTAAACTAATTAGAAAGAATTTCACATGAACACATGAATTCTGCATGAATAGAACACAATTATCTACATGTTTATAGATAGATAGATAGATAGATAGATAGATAGATAGATAGATAGATAGATAGATAGATAGATAGATACCTTTTATAAACTTAATTGATTATTCATGCTCCATTAATACTAAAAATCTTCAGTAAGTTTGGTTTAGTGTCATGACAGCCCTGGTATAGACCTAAATAAATCGCACATGAAATGACGCTACTCACCTCAACATGTCTTTTACAGTCATTTAAGCCACCATGGGCAACGCTGAATTAAGTGGGTCTTGTATTTTCTTTTTTGGAGTGGAGCACTCTCACTCTGCCATGATGATCTCGTAGGCTGCACTGAAAATAAACAAAACTCCGCCCACACTGAAAGCTGATTGGCGTATTTTGGTGAGTAAACCAATCAGGATGCTCTGTCTAGCACAAGCCAGAGCAGGCACACACGCACAGTTCCATAAGCTTGTACGGTCTCATCTCACTCTCTCGTTCACTCTGTCATGTGCATGTATTCTGGTATGTCCAATATAAATTCGATGCAGACATTAATGTCTCGCGTGCACTCTCTTGCTCGCATGGTTTAGATTCCGAGATATTTTATTCAATTCGCAGGCATCAGGCAGCCACTATCAATATACCGGAGACTCCCGGAACTTCCGGGAGACTTGGGATGTCTGAATAAGGGACTATGTTGAAGGAAAATGAATGAAGGAAAACATGCTTTCCTATTCAGTTCCTGATTACAGGGAAGATGATCTTTTATGAAGCTGACTTCCACATGGTTCCACCTTGTTCAGTACAGAGCTATAAATTCAACCTTCCTTTACAGCCCTGCATGATTTGTAAACGAATCCATTTTAATACTTGCATCACTTATCTTTCCCTACATAGCCTCATTCACACTACGGGCGACTCGCAGCTGCAAAGTGACAAGCGATCATTAATTACAACGGAGAGTGAGGGACTTCTGGCGACTTCTATCTATGTGAGCGACAGCGACCGGTGGTGACCAGGTGGGCGTGTCGAGTGACGTGACAAAGTTGAGAACAGTGTTGCCAGATTGGAAATGTCAAAGGATCGTACCAGAACCTCAAAATCATCGTATTTGGAGGAAAATTATCGTACACGAGTCAAACGGAGAGTATACAGCTATTATCTAGACAAATAGCGCTTTAATACAACGTGCAAATTACCCAAATATGTGACAAAATAAAATAAAATTGGCGTACCGTAGTGGGAAGGTTCAAAGTCCACCTCCGAGTCGCTGTTATTGGATACCTGCGTGTTGAGGGATTCATTTTGCGGTACAAATTCGACTACAACATAGTGCTAGTTTGCTTGAAAGCAGTGCACCCTCCCGATTTTTTAACACACTCTGAGGTCATCAAGGGCAAACTCCCGGTCCTTCTCACCTTTTCAACACTAACTTTTTAAACGTTATCGCTTAAACGATTGACCTCAACCTGAAAATTACTGACATAAGCACGGCAGGAATATTAACTCGTGTGAGAGAGCCATTCTCCACATTGACTGGGTGAGAAGATGTGACGTAAGATGACATAGAAAACGTGCCCAACTCCACACAGACAGTAGACAAAAGATGCAGCTAGATCAATGAGTATAAAAGTCCTATAATTACAATGAAATTCTGTTTAAATGCCATAAAACTCTGAAATGATCTTACATTATAGGATTTTTTTCATTATAGATCATACAGAGGTCGAAATTATCGTACAAATATGATAACTATCGAATGTCTGGCAACGCTGGTTGAGAATCCTTCAACTTTATGCAAATGAAGAGCGTCTTTCTTGAGCGACAGCCAAAAGGAGCACCAGTAGAGCTCACGCGATCCTCTCTCAGCTTGCTCAGAGGCGGATGTACAGTATTCTCCAGGCTGTAGACATACACAGACTTGCGTTTGCAGCAGGACGCCACCCAAAGCGACAGGCAGCTACAAAGTCACTGCCACTGTGAATGAGGCATATGCATGACATATGTGAAGTAAGCTTGCTCTTAAGCTTAAGGTACCTGGCACAGTGCTCAGGCAAAAGAACTATAAAACAATGGTAAACAAAAAATTCCCGAAATAGTGTATAATGGCATCAATTTTAGTGTGAGCGGCCTGTTCAAAACATTTCAAAAAGTATGTTTAACTCTAAAAAACTAAGCATAGTATTCATAACGGCTAGTACAAACAATAAAAGTACATGTATTGGATTCGTTTTGAAAAAAGGGGGCATCTGTGAATCTTGAAGGATGACGGTTTCAGCTAAAAATCTTCTTGGATGTTGTAATAGTGAATAAAACAACTTGAATGTCCTAAGAGTGAGTACATTAATAGGAAATATTTGCAAAAGTTAATAATGTCTAGTCAGTTTGGAGTTCGTTTTAACTTCTTCTTAAAAATTACAGCTTTGGGACTTCTGGAAAGGTTTGCTCTGGCTGTTAAACCAACGCAATCTCACGGCAATATGTTCATTCATAAATTTCAGTGTGAATTGCTCATCTCCCAATAATGGGTGGGTTTAGGAGTGAAGTTTAAGGGGCATGCCTTCTTTTAAAAATCATATTTCATCCGTAAATATAGTCAACTTTACTCAAGAGATTGGTCTGGTTTAACACTTTGACATACAACTGGTGTATGAAGCGTTTATGCAATAGGTAGGCATGGCTTGCAGGTTTGAAGGCCAATAGCCAATCCATCTATTTTCTAGTAACCATCTATTTTCAGATTTTTTAATCTATTAATTTACTTTTTTTGCAGGTGAGATACACACCTAGGTTAGTTCCTATCAAGTGAGCATCGGTCAAGGCACTGAATAGGAATGCTAGTGACTAGCTACCCTACTGAAAAAAACAGCTTAAACCAGCCTAGGCTGGTTGACTGGTTTTAGCTGGTTGACCAGCCTGGTTTTAGAGGGGTTTTGGCCATTTCCAGGCTGGTTTCCAGCCATTTCCAGCCTGGTCTTAGCTGGTCAGGCTGGAAATTGACCAGCTAAAACCAGCTTGACCACCTAGCCAGGCTGGGAGCCCAGCCAAAACCAGCTATGTCCAGCTTAAACCAGGCTGGTCAATCTGGTTTTAGCTGGATTTAGCTGGTCAAACATGCGGTTCAGGTGAACTGAATAGACTAATTTCACACGGCCGCCATATTAAGCAAAAGAAACCCGGAAGTATCACCTGAGTCACACAGGAATGTTGTATACCTGGCTGTATATCTTATCAGCGAAGAGAAAGTGACACAAATTTTTACTTTCACCACCTTCCGATTGACTTAAATGTCCATTCTAAATGAATTGTGAAAATAAAAAGGGATATCAGAGCTCATTTTCAGCTAAGTCAAGGGAAATGGCACTAGTTAGCGAACATTTTTTTTCCCAAACACACATTTTAGATGCCATTCATCAAACTCAAGTTAATGAACTGATTCTTTCACTATATTAGACTTGTCACGATATAAAATTTCGGTACTGAAATAAAAAAAAAAAGTCCATTTCCCGTTATCATTTAAGGCACTGTTGATGGCGTTCTTAAACAGCGCTGATTTGCCATTGTGTTCACGTGCTCAACAGAAATGACTGTGATTGGAATGTCATCAGTTCACCGCACTTCACTGATGTTTACCGAGCGCAAACACAGACAAGCGACCCGTTGATGAATCCACTGCTATTCACGGCTTTAAAACACTCCAATGTCATTGTATCTGTGTTTGCACTTGGTAAAGAGCGGTGAACTGATTACCTTCACGGCCAATCACAGTCATATCTGTTGAGAGCTGGTGAATACTATGGCTAATCAGCGCAGTTTATGAACGCACTCAGCAGCGCTTAAATGTTAGTGGTAAATGGACGTTTTAAAAACTTCAGTAAAGGGACAACACTTACAGACAACACGAGGGTGTACTACAGAGGACTGCATTGTTTTATCACTCAACGGGTTACATAGGCTGAAGCTGGGAAGCGTCCTCAAAATGTTTACCTGCTGCCATGAACTGAAGCCTAGGAGGACACTTAAGCGTATTACTCTTAAAGAGATTGTGATGTTGTTTAATGCCTAAAATGCTTTTAATTGTTTCAATTAAACTGAACTGAATGATATTAAAGTGATGTTTACACATATCTGCATTTTGAAATCACGGTAAAAGCTGGGGGTTTGTAGTCCACAGCATGTTGTGGCAATGTATACAGTGCTGATCCTATACTTCCGTGTTTCTTGCCTCGCTTTTGTGTTTTAAAATGGCAGCCGCGTGAAACAAGCGTATAAACTAAATCGACTGTAGTGTTCGTGTGTGAATGTGAGAGTGAATGGGTCTTTCCCAAAACTGGGTTGCAGCTGGAAGGGCATCCGCTGGGTAAAACATATAAGCCGAAGTAAACTGAATGAACGGATAGCGGCCAATGTGTTTACGTAACCGCGTCTTCGCCTCACAACTGGCTTAAAGCAACGCAAAAGTTCACTTAAGGACAGCAGAGGCATTTTCTGTGGTGCAAGTATACTTACCCATGCAGCTATCAGACGGGATTGTCTAGCACATAACAAGTGCATAAATGGATTAGAAGATCTGCACAGCTTAACGACTGCACAGCCATGGTCTTATCCTTCTCTCAGAGCCTAATGCTTGGGCCTATTTAGACAAACACTCTTAAATTGGCCCGTCCATGACACACAGACCAAGCAGGTGTCCGCAATCCTCGAATCAAAGGGTTTTGGATCTAGTGCAACTTTTCTGGCTGGTGTCTTTTTCACCTTTAAAACACACTGACAGTGATTTATTCTCACTTGTCTGTGTGTTACCATGGCAACCACTATTCGAAGGTTGCAGGAGAAGCATTTACCCTTGCGGTGTTACACAAGCACAAGATAATGGAAACCAAGTAATTCAGCCAGAATTTAACATCTACTCCTGCACTTGTACAGTTATAATTATGTTCTGCCGAGTCCTTGACTTTCTGAGAACTATGTGAAATTAATACTGGGAGAAGGTGCAGTGTGTAAGATGCAACCAATGGCTTGGTCCACCGCTCATCCCTTGCTTTAAAATCACACAGAGAAGCTACCATGGCCACAGAGGACAATGTTATCATAGCCCGAGATAGCAGAGTATCAACCGATGAGCTTTCCTTACGTCCGACTGAATCTGGATGGAGTCTGTTACTGCTTCTTTCATGATGAAGATTGATGCTCTGTCAGCTATTGTGCAAAATAATACACATGGTCCCCCTTTAGTTCAAATTTCAATGTCACACATCAATAACATTACATAGCAGTGTCATATAGACTTGGGGGTTGGCTCACTTGACTCATGCAACCAATCAGCATCTCAAAATGATAATGAAGCTCTCAAGCCTTGCCCCCAAACCCTTTACACACCGTTGATAACTGCCTCATTGACTTAATATGGGGGTAAGACGGCCCTTTCAAATACATCGATCCCATTGACTCCCATTATAAATGTTACACATCAATAACATTATATAGCAGTTTCATACAGACAAGGGCAACATATGCTCAATCTAAAAACGTAGCCCTATATACGTTTCTGGAGATCGCGAATTATGTAGCCAGAGCTACGTATGGCTGCGTTTCATTTTTAAAATGAATGCTACGGGGCGGTATGATGGCGTTCCTTTTCAGGATACCAGCTGACTGCTTTCCTCCGTGTGGACTGCTGTTATACCTAATATGCATATTCTATTCATTCAGATGTTGTAAGTGTGAACTTGTGAAAGGTCAGAGGTTCTCAAAGTCTCAAATCAAGTGTCCAGATTCATCAATGTCAAAAGTTGGAAAATATTGGTTATAACAAAAACTGATTTTAATAAGCGTGTGCATACATTACATGTACATACATAAATCAATGTGTGTGTGTGTGTGTGATGAAAAGTCACATTTCTGTCAATAGATCCAACTAAACATTACAAACTGCAGCTGTAAAATCTTCAATCTTGGGTTCTGAATGAAGCAGCTGCCATTGACTTCCATAGTATTTGGAAGTCACCGGTTTCCACAAAATATTGTCTCTTGTAGGGGTGTCGATTAATTGTTTCTTCGGTGCACCGCGATGCAGACGCGGACAATTTGGTGTCGGTTCAGTAATAATCATAACCGGTTATTATGTAGTGACACCATTTATCTCATATGCGCTATATCTCCGTAGCTTACTATGGCGAGGGAGGTGAGCGCGAGTGTTTACAACGCTCCAACTACTTAAAAACGCAGAAACTGTGCACAATTTCACTGCGTGTGTGTTTGCTGGACAGTGTTTCACAGACACTTTTAGTCGAAGCGCCTATTTCACTGCGATTGAGAAAATGAAAGTAAACTCCATTTCTCTCTCTCTCACTGTGGCCCATTTGACCTGCTGCCGTGACTTTTCCTCTCCTCTCGGCTGTTACAGCGATACTTCTGGATACAGACATGAGCGCGTGGCTGCAGAGTTTTCTCCATAGTGTCTATCATGGATCAGCTGTAATCGGCGCTGCCGTTTATCAGTGTTTATCATCAGTGAACAGCGCCAGAGCGTTAGAGCCAATCGCAGCCCTTTCTGTTGAGCGCGTGACCAATCATAGGGGTGTAAGAACGAACTCACAAGGCTCAGAAAGCGAGGCTCAGAAAATATTTATATTTGTTTATTTGCTATAAATGCTCGTGTTGGTCTGTGCATGTACTTGAGTTTTTAAAGGTGCAGTTTATTTATCTGACTGTTTGTATTAAAGGACAAAATTGTATAACAAATAGTACATAAATATAAATATATTTATACATTTTAATACAAGAATTGTTGTGCTGTGAAGAAAATATAAAATTGTGTATGGAAAGCATCGTCAATGCACCGTGATATCGAATTGTATCGAATCGATGGCATAATTGTAACCGAACCAAACCTTGAGACCAGTGTAGGTTCACAGCTCTAGTCTCTTGTGTTCAACAACAAAAAAAGAAACTAAAGACCACTTGAGTTTCATTTTTGGAGGGGTGAACCATCTCTTTAACATACTAAGTGAAGTTTATTCATAAGATAATTTCGAGAGGAGCATGCGCTTATGATTGATAGCAGCTGATCCTCATTAGCTAACACATGATTCAACAATCAGACGATTCCTAAATCACTATAAATAACCAGAGTATCTTACCTTAGCCATCTTCATCTTGACGATTCCCATCTTCCACCCCGACTCCTCCCATTTCCTCGTCAGGGTAGCACGGAGGCATAATGGTTAGCATCACTGCCTCACAGCAAGAATGTCACTGGCTCAGGTCTTACCTGGCCAAGTCGGCATTTCTGTGTGGAGTTTGCATGTTCTCCCCGTGTTTGCGTGGGTTTTCCCCGGGGCTCTCCGGTTTCCTCCCACAGACCAAAAACATTTAACACAAGTAAATTGACAAAACTAAATTGACATCATAGACAAGCGCTGAATCCATTATTCACACTCTATAGCATTCATAATCTACATCTACCATTATCAAGCTGGGGAGTTCTTGAGACCTACGTGAATTCAGACTCCCCTCTCGCCCTGCAACGGGGGACATGGGGGGAGCCCCGGGCTCGAGGATCTCACAAGCTCAGGGCTCTCTCCCGGGACAGCATGTCAATCATGCTTCATAATCAATCATCAGCTAAGGGCGAACTCTTGAAATAAACATTGAGAGTGACTAGAGAAAGGTTTTGGTCATACCAGCCAACTCCCTGGTCTTTTTTTGAAAGCAAGAATTCATCCGTATATTTTCTAAATGTTCATCCAGTTGTCCAGTGTTGGTCAGAAGAACAAAACACATTGTTCTGACCCGAGGAAGTGGCCTACTTTCCTGCAAAAGACTAAACAAATGAAAGAGAACCGCAGGCCACTTGAGCAAGATTCAGGAGCAGTGCAGATGGGGAACAAATGGGGGATTCTCACTGGGACCGCTCCAGGCACAGGCATAGCCTCAGGCTGCGACAGCGGGAGAGACTGTGGATAGAGATCGGCATCAGTTTCATCACACTCGGAGACTCAATAGGCGGCTGCTCCAGAGGGACGGTGATCCCCAGAGGACTCTTCACGGCAGTAGTTCAATCCTCAAACTCTTCCTCAACGCTAATTTGTCATCATCGCTGTCATCTCGAGACTGCTGCAGGTTGAGTTGAGTGAAAACAGATGCCAGTACCTAAGGGTGGGTGATGTACTGGTTAAATATACCTGCAGTTTGTCAGTCAGTTGAAATTCAAGCCTCTCTGGGCTATTGCAAGTGTTTTCCTGCACTAAATAAAAACACAAAAGATTGTCACTGGAATGGTCATGTTTTCTAAAGGTAGTTTTGCAGCTAAAGGATTCAGGTTGGTAACTGCCCAGCAGACACACAACCTCATAAGATGTTATTATTAGATTTAAGTTGCCAGCGTCTAAGGACAATGTTATGTTGGCGTTCAATAATGACATGAAATGAAGGTGATATTTGGTTGATTTTAGGTTGTGTTGGAAACCCAGCAAGCATTTTCAACTTGGCTATAACAAGGGTAAATTTATGCTGTCAGTGAAGATCTGATAGATAGATGTCTATCATAGATGTCTAATGGATGTCTAAAAATTAGCCAAAATTAGACTAGTCATCAAATAAACAGAAATGAATCACTACACATATGAAGTCTGTCTAATCTGTCTACTTGACGACTAGCCTAGTTTTGGGCTTTTCTTAGATATCTATTAGATTTTCACTGACAGCCCAAGTTTAGCCTTGTTTTAGCCAAGCTCGCTACGTTTAGATGTCTATTAGACATCTATTAAACACAAAATTGTTTGCTTGGAAGTGACCAAAATCTAACGTTGAGCCAACATCTTAAACCAACGTCATATTGATTTGAAACACTGACATTTATTCGTCAGGTATGGCAACCAAAATCCACCATCTGACAGATGTCATAGTGGTAACGTCCTCACAACGTCAAGCTGTAACATCATTAAAAATTAATATATGGTTGATTTTAGGTTGTGTTACCAAAACGTCCGATGTTGGACTTTGACGTCAGCCTGATGTTCAATTCAATTCAACTCATCTTTATTTGTATAGCGCTTTTACAATGTAGATTGTGTCAAAGCAGCTTCACATTGAAGATTATAGTGACTTAAAACAGTGTCAGTCCAGTTTAGTTCAGTTCCGCGTGGTTTAATATTCACTGCTGAGAGTCCAAACACTATAGAGCAAATCCATCGATGCACAGCTGTAAAAGTCCCGAACCATGCAAGCCAGTGGCGACAGCGGCGAGGAAAAAACTTCACCAATTGGCGAAAGTGAAGGATAAAAAAAACCTTGAGAGAAACCCGGCTCAGTTGGGCACGACCATTTCTCCTATGGCCAAACGTCTTGTGCAGAGCTGCAGTCTAGGCGCCGGAGGCTGGAGAACGCTGGACGTCAACGAAGACTCGTCTGTCTCTGGAGTCTCAGAGGAAACAGTCTCATGCTCTCCACTCCTCCATGACCACTACAGCAGCTGCTCGGGATACGACCGGGTCTGAGATTATGGAAACCTTGGGATCATCTCTTCACAGGTCTCGGATCGTATCAGTGGCGCTGCTTAATCTCTGGGGGCCTTGGGATGAGTATCCCCAGGTGGAAATAGAGAATAAAGAGAATAATTAGCATAGCTGCTGTTCATAGTGTATTTAAACACACTGGGCTGTGACATCATCCCTGTTTTTACTTCTAAACAAAATGCAACGTGCCACATCATGGTGACGTCCTGTGCCTGCTGGGTGAAGGCAACACATTAGTGCCTAAAGTCAGCATGATACTGTAGTACCTAAAATTCTAAAAGTATGTTTGCAGCTGAAGGGTTCAAGTTCGTACCTGAAGGCAACATAGTACCTAAAGTCTTCATGGTACTGCAGTACTTAAAGTACAAAAGTGTAACTTCTGAAAAGGTGTCTGTTGGAGGTTTACAATTGCATCTTTTAGGCCATATTCTTACATAGAATTCTGGAACACTCGATTCTGATTGGTCAGTCGCAACATTCCAAGGTATGTTATTCTGAGATAACAACCGCTAAAAAACACTGGCTCCTCCTAGAACTTCAAATCACCTTGATCATCAGCAAATACATTAAAATCCATACACTTACATCCACATTCATATGTATCTGCTTCCACACCATGGTTTTTAATAACACATCGGTATTTCTATGCTTTATTCAGCCAGTTTAATTTCTGTCAGCTTTGACTGTTTGCCACCATTTTGTGATTGAATAATGTGCAGGTTAGTGTATACTCCATCAGCTGTTAGCTTTGCGTTCATTTAAAGAATTAATAAACTATTACTGCTCAAAACAATGTTTTGTGGAAAGTAGCCATACGACCTCCAAAGACTACGTCAAATAGTTCGGACTGCTGAGCGAAACACTGGTACAACCCTTCCTACTCCCCAAGAACTGTACTTATCCAGAGCGAGCAGAAGGGCTGCCAAAATCACTCTGGACCCCTCACACCCAGCACACTGCCTCTTTGAACTTTTACCTTCTGGTCGACGCTACAGAGCACTGCGCACCAGAACAGCCCGACACAGAAACAGTTTCTTCCCTAAGGCAATCCATCTCATGAACACTTGATGATAATAATTGTGGAACCAACATCACTACTTGCTATACACTTTTATACACATATACACTTATTTAACAACACACTTTACATGCCAATTTGCACATAACAGCTGCACATATAACGTTGTATATAGTAATAAACACGTACATACACTTGTCAATCTGTATATTTGCACTCACTACTTCTATTTTTAAAAAAATATATTTGTTATGTTTTTTGTCCTGTCTCTGTAATCCTGTTGCACTGTAGAAGCTCTGTCACCAAAACAAATTCCTCGTATGTGTGAACATACCTGGCAATGAAGCTCTTTCTGATTCTGATTCAGTAAGTGTACATCCAGGATGGTTGTTTTTGCAGAATAAAGCCCTTCGCTCTTATACAATGGTCTCCTGCTTTTGCGTCAGGGTATTAATAAACCTGTCAGTATTTATTATGTGAACTCTTCAATGTACTTTATCCCTAATTTATTATCAATTAATCATGATAATCCGTCATTTGGAAGTTTGCAATTTCCATGTTTCATATATATATGGAACTTTTTTATAATCAGATACTGCTGAAGCATAATGGTAATTTATTATTTTGGATCACAATTACTAATCAGAGTCATAAAGCCAGTTCAAATGAAAATAAATGACCCTTTAATTGATTTTGACAAATTTGGAAAGCAATTTTGGAATGAAAGCAAATGCACATCATGCTGTGTTTAAAGAAAAGGTTTGTTTTGAAAAGACAAGCAGATCGGCTGCTGTATGGGATAATAGATGCGCAGTGTTTTGATCATTATTCAATGATTAATCATCATCAGATCTTGATGACTGTAATAAACAAAACAATCAAAAGCTAATTAGTAATACTACAGTAATGTTTCCTATGAGAAAGAATGACTGGCACAATGGGCTATATAAGAGTTTCTATGTATTTGGATGATTTGCAACAAACTTAAAAACTTACCAACTCAGGCTCAGTGGAAATATGTGAAACTAGCTGCATTAGTGCAGAATCTCCTTGATGAAGTATAATTGTGTATGCTGTGAAGTTCTGCAAAGTAGTCACTGTCAGATTTGGACACTGGGTCCAAAATTGCCTACTACCCCTGCTAAAAAATCCAGCTTAAACCAGCCTAGGCTGGTTGGCTGGTTTTAGCTGGTCGACCAGCCTGGTTTTAGAGGGGTTTTGGCCATTTCCAGGCTGGTTTCCAGCCATTTCCAGCGTGGTCTTAGCTGGTCAGACTGAAAAATGACCAGCTACATCCAGCTAAAACCAGCTTTACCAGCCTGGTTTAAGCTGGACATAGCTGGTTTTGGCTGGGCTCCCAGCATGTCTAGGCTGGTCAAGCTGGTTTTAGCTGGTCATCTCCCAGCCTGACCAGCTAAGACCAGGCTGGAAATGGCTGGAAACCATCCTGGAAATGGCCAAAACCCCTCTAAAACCAGGCTGGTCGACCAGCTAAAACCAGCCAACCAGCCTAGGCTGGTTTAAGCTGGTATTCTCAGTAGGGACGCAGTAGGTACTGCATTTAAATGTACTCGACCGTTAGAAAAGTATGTTCTATACAGTATGAATGGAACTCGGACGTACTACATCTGTCATTTTGTCATGATCACGTGACCTACCTGCGTCAGTTGTGTTGCTTCACTCCCGTCTTTCGGATGAGATGTTAAAACGAGGTCGTGACTCTCTGTGGTCATTAAAAATCCCAGGATGTCCTTCGAAAAAGAGTAGGGGTTTAACTCCAGCATCCTGGCCACTAGCCCACTAGCCTCTGTCCATCATGGCCTCCTAAACCCTCCCCGTATCATAATTGGCTTAATCACTCTGTCTCATTTCCATCAATCAGCTGGTGTGGTGTGCAGTCTGGCGCAAAATGGCTGCCATCGCATCATCCAGGTGGATGCTGCACACTGGTGGTGGATGAGGAGATTCCCCCCAATGTGTAAAGCACTTTGAGTGCCCAGGAAAGTGCTATATAAAATGTAAAGAATTATTATTATTATTACTCCCATTCAAGAATTCTCTTGGGATGCATCCTTGGATAGAATAGCATCCATCCAATCATGCCAGAAGTAGTACTGGTACTTCCCACATACTGTTTTTCAAATTCTATAAATTTGATCATTCAACTCGGCTCGCAAACTCTTTTAGCGTACTATATACTATAGAAGTATGTGATTTCAGACACAGTCCATGTTTGAACAATGAATGAATGCTAACATTATTTCTATCACTGCTTGTGAAGTTTTCAGTATGTCTGATGCATCTGTAGATATCTGGTAGGAATTTGATTTCAAACCACCAATCAGATTTGCTGAACATAGTCAAAGTGTGAAAAAATAAAGCTAAAACGGCATGGTTGCTTAAGCAAAAGCGTTTTTAAAGTATTTTTTTTTACCTTCATGCTGATAACACCCAATTATACTTTGCTTTCAAACATGACGATTTAAAGGGCACCCAGGTTACCCCTTTTTTCAGATTTAATATATACGTCTTTTGTGTCTCCAGAATGTGTCTGAAAAGTTTCAGCTCAAAACACCCATCGGATTTTTTATTATACCTTTTATAAGTTTATATTTCATACCTTTTAGCATCAGGTAGCGGTGCAGTTTGTTGTACTGCGCCTTTAAGGCTAGTCCTCCCCGCCCACCGTTTCTACGTGCCCTTCAGCGTGCCTTAATCTCCTCCCTCGGCTGCCTCAGACAACAGACAGACATAAAGGAGGAAGATCTCACGTAACATTGGTGAGAAATACAACAGTAAGAACTATACGTTACAAAGTTCACGCACACAGACAGCGCCCGCGTTTAGCTTTGCACGCAAGTGTAACAGGCTACAGGTTAATCTCCACTGCTGTATGGATATCTGTTATGTTAATGTACAAAATAAACCTGATTTAACGTCCACAAACCGGGATTGAAGCGTCTTCCTTTATAATTGTTCTGACACGCGGCTGTGCTGATAAGGTAAAGCTGAGGTAAATCGCTGTAATTCATTACACACGTGCACTTTTAAAACATGTTAAACTTGTGAAACTCACTCTTGATCACGTTTGATGATGATTGAGGATCCTAGCAAACTGAACACACCTTTTATTCCCGGTTGCTTTGCGCACGTCCTGTCTTGTTGGTATGATTATACACATGACTACTGGGACATGGTAATACGCAGCTGTCAATCAATTCGGTGGGCGGGGGGGACCGCACTCCTACATCAAGCTGCGGTCACTCTGAAAACCGCTCCAATTGGTTCACCGTTTTTATGCTGTTAAATTGAAAAAAAAGGACTGAGTGTGTTTATTTCACCCCAATAGTGATGATCTATACACTATACCTACATATACAGTATGTCTGTCCAAACAGCTTGGAAAGTAGATTTTTCACCATAGGTGCCCTTTAATGTAGTTGGTTAAACCTTTAGACACATGCAGGGAGAATTATACATGTTTTGAAATATGTGTTTGTCAATTTTTGCCATATTCTTTGAATTTTCCATGTCACACTTGTTAAGTAGATTTTTCACAATAGGTGCCCTTTAAGCTCCACTGAGGTCCTGCTAGCATATTTACAGAAAATAAGACTATGGGTTACATTTACATTTTATTTTGTTTTCCTTTAATGAGAATAAAACTGAAATAGTGGTTCAATTGATACTTATAACTTGGTGATCCAAGTTCTTATCTTTAATATATATAATTATATATATTTGATAGCATCTTGGCCATTTTAACCCTTATGTGTTGTTGGGGATGTTTTCACCCACTCTGGGGTGCTTTTGAGTCTTATTTTATCCACAATTTTCTCTGCGCTTCAGCAAATGGAATGATTTTTGGTGACAAATCTTATTTTGACACACATTTTGGGAAAATGCTTTGAAAACAATACACTCTGGGCAAATTTACTACCCTTTTATTATGTTAGGGGCTGTTTTTGCCCCATTGACTTCCATTATAATGACATTTTTTGATTGCCATGCCATGACTCCATATAATTATGCATTCTTGATTGTTGGTGGCACTTCTCTTCATACAGTATGTCTGAAAACATCAAAATAAGCACTTCAGGTATCGGAACATAGTAAACATAGGAAGTATATTTACTATGCACACTATTATCTGCTGTTATATTCATAGAACTCTACATAAAAGCCAGAAGCTTACTTTGCACAGGCTTAATGGTGCCAGTTGATGGCAACCAATGATTGCTGACAATTGACAAATTTTACCTCTTCCCAACAGGGAAAACCACCAACTCTCAAGGAGGCATGATTATATAGTGTCATGCCTTCGCATTCAACAAAATGTAGTTATAATGGAAGTCAATAGGGCCACTAACAACGAAAGTGTAGTACATTGAAACAACACACAAGGGTTAACCTCACTTTTTTTGGTTACGCAGTCAAACTAAGAGTAGAATTTAAAGTTTATTGTTTGCTTTTAAAACACTACACAGTTATGCGCCTTTATTTATCAGATATTTATTCACACTCCGCCTAGGTCTCTTAGATCTGGCAACCTTGTCTGTTCAGGGATCGAGGTTAAAACACAGCAGCTTTCACGACAGCAGGGCCTAAACTCTGGAATAATTCACTGGTATCGATCCAAACGGTGTCATCACTTTCCTCCTCCAAATCGATACTTAAAAACTCTTCTTGGTGTGGGAGTATAATGTATTTATTTCAGCATAAGGCATTTTACAGTAGATGTATTCGATGCAATAGTATTTATGCTTCATAAATGCAGTAAAGTAACTAATTACTAATACTCAAATTACTGTAATTAAGTAGTTTTTCTCAGGAGTAGTTTTAAAGATGTGTACTTTTACTTTCCCTTGAGTACATTTTTAGTGCTGAATCTGTACTTTTACTCCATGACTTTCCTTCAACCTGTAGTCACTACTTTATTTTCTCTTGTGTATGGGGATTAGAAAAATCAGTCCTGCGAGTCCAATCAAATCACACATAGAAGGTAAATCTCATCATAATGAACTACCTTAAGACATGGGCGATTTATAATTGCAGCAAACTGTTGGAAGTATTCAAGAAGACATCCAAAGTCTTCACACGCATTGACCCAGAGAGTGTTTAGATGCAGGTCACTGATGACAAGATGACGGATGTTTACTGTAGGATGACCAAAATGGCCTTAAACACCCAGCAGACACAAGACGTCAACATGACGTTAGATTGACGTTGCACCTCAACGTCATGGGGACGTTGCAGTTTGTTTGGAAATGAAAATCGAGTTAACGTCAGAACTCAACATCAGGCCAACATCAATGTCCATCGTCCAACCTAAAACCAACCAAATATCAACATTTAATGTTGTAACAGCTTGACGTTGTGTGGACGTTACCACTATTTATTTATCAGACATTGGATTTTGGTTGCCATACCTGACAAATAAATGTCAGTATGATGTTGGTATTAGATGTTGGGTTGACGTTGGATTTTGGTTACTTTCTAACAACCTAAAATCGGCCAAAAATCAACGTCACTTGACGTCAATATGATGTTGGTATTAGATGTTGGGTTGACGTTGGATTTTGGTTACTTTCTAACAACCTAAAATCGGCCAAAAATCAACGTCACTTGACGTCAATATGATGTTGGTATTAGATGT
>NC_079437.1:59230815-59293315 GCF_903798145.1 Danio aesculapii | reverse complement strand
TAAACAAAGGTCTAATAAATGTCTAAACAAATGCGTCTAAACAGGGATCTAATAAACATCTAAACAGATGTGTTTTATAGACGTCTAAACATGGATATCTAATAAATGTCTAAACATGAATGTCAAATAGACGTCTAAACATGATGGATGTCTAAACATGGATGCATCTAATGGACGTCTAAACAGGGAGGCATCTAATGGATGTCTAAACAGGGATGTCAAGTAGACGTCTAAACCGGGGAAAAAATATACAGGAGGGTTAACAACTCTCGCTTCAACTGCAAGTGCTCAAGGAGTTAGCTGTGAATGTGTAAATGCACAGACCTGAAGTCAGCAGACTGCAGCACCTCAGTGAAGTACATGACTTTGCATCGGTGTGAGGAGACCTGCAGAGACGCCAGCACATCATCTACACGCGGCCGACTGGAGGACGAGCAGGACGGAGTGCTGTAAAGACGCCACTGCAGGATGTAGAAACCAGGCCAGCGTGTCACATGAGAGCCCTGAAGAGAAAATGTGGAGAACAGGACAAAGTTAGAGGTATTATCCAGACAAAATCCTTTTTAGAGGAACACTAAAAAAACACAAAAAACTGCTAAAAGCAGGTTTAACCTTAATTTAATGTAGTTTTAATCTTAGGGTCTGACCTGTACACTCTCTCCCTCTCTGCAGGTGAGGGCCGTCTCCACCATACTGTAGTCCTGGCCGAGCATCCAGGATCGGTCAATGAACTGGACGTTGTTTCCAGCAGGACAGGCCAGGTTGTGTGCACTCAAACCCTCTTTTTTAACAGGCTGAGGAGCTCTTCTGGAGTGGTAGATATTGAAGATCATGTCGCCTTTACACACATCAAAGTCCCACGTGATGACAGACGACACATCTGTAATCTCTATTAGCACCTGAAAACATCAACAGAGGCATTTTTCTTTTATTTGTGTTGTGCACTATTAACTAATGCATCCTATTCTGGATGTAACATAGTCACCGTTTTGTTCACCATTAAAAAAAAGACTACTATATGAAACTAAAGGGTATACATAAAATATAATTAAATTAAATAAACAATGAAATACAATAAAACAAAATACAATAAAATAAATGAAATGTAAAAATAAAATAAAGAAAAACAATGAAATTTTAAAATAAAACAAAACACAATAAAACAATGAGCTATTAAAATTAAATTAGATAAACAATAAAAATTAATAACAATGAAATATTTAAATAAAACAAAAAATAAAAGCAAAACAATAATTAAAACAAAATAAAACATTGAAATAATAAAATAAAAGCAAAATACAATAAAACAACGAACAATTAAACTAAATAATAAAATTAAATAAGACAATGAAACAATAAAATAAAACAAAAATTAAAAAAAATAAAATAAAATAAAGCAAAACAATAAAATAAAACAATAAAACAAAACAAAATGATAAAATAAAATACAAAACAATAAAACAATGAACTATTAAAATAATTTAAACAAAATAAAAGCAAACAATTAAATTTTAAAATAAAATAGAAAAGCAATAAAATAAAACAATTAAATATTAACAAAACCAAATACAATAAAACAATAATTTATTTTCATAATAAAACAATAAAATATTAAAATAAAAATAAAGCAAAACAGAAAATATAAAAAACAATAAAATGTAATTAAAATAATAATAAAAAAAACTATACAATATAAAAATAACATCGAATTTATCAATAAAAAAAATAAATAAATAAAAATTGGGGTACAACCTACAAATAATTTTTCTAATTCAAGTCAGATTCACACCCACAAAATCAAAGGAAATCATTGATAAATATTTTCACTCTTCTAACACAATCAGAATGCATTATTAAACTGCACAAATGAACATATTTTCAGAACTTTTGCAGTGTTTGAACTCTACATTTCATGCCACCTCATAACCACTAGATGGCATCAATGATCAACATCTATGCATTTGAAGTTTGACATCCAAAGTACAGAGTGTTGTGTACATTCTTGACATTCGAGTACCTCGTGTGGAGCCCCTTTTAACACACTGGCGCTCTTGTAGATGGTTTCGTTCCACAGTTTAACCTCTTCATTTTCCAGCTCCTCAGCTGTACGGTACAGAGATTTGGGGACCAGGCCACCCTCAGGAACGTCACACTGAATTCATTCAACAAAAAGACACAGACATACGGGTTAGTGTGATAAAACGCTGTTATAATTTATGTCTGAATAAATACTGTACAGCTAAACGTGTCCTGGGATGTACCAGAGAATAACAAAATAATAAACAAATACATGTAAAATATTAAAAACAAGTAAAAAAATATATCAAAAATATATGAAAAATAATAATGCATAAAAATAATAAATACAGTAAAATTAAGAAACAAAGTAAATACATTTACTTTTTTATTTAAAAAATAAAATAATAATAATAATAATAATGCTGGCAAAAATACATGTAAAAATAAAAAAGACATGTAAAAAATATTAAAATATAAATAAAAAAATAATTAATGTGTAAAGATAATGTGTAAAAATATAATAAAGTAAAAAAGATATGTAAAAAATAATAAAAATATAAATAAAAAAATAATTAATGTGTAAAAATAATGTGTAAAACTATAATAAAGTAAAAAAGATATGTAAAAAATAATAAAAATATAAATAAAAAAATAATTGTGTAAAAATAACGTGTAAAAATATAATAAAAATATTAACATGTAAAAATCGATAAAAAATAAAAAAATTAATAACTGTAAAAAATACATGTAAAAACAATAAAAATAAAAAAGAACTATACATGTACAAAATTTTAATTAATAATTAAAATTAATAAATGTAAACATGATATAATAAAAAATAATATTAATACATGTACAAAAATAATGAAATTATTAAATTATTATTTAAAAAAAATAATAAAATACATTTACAAAAAAAAAATTATATTAATAAAAAAATTAATAAATAAATTAAAAAAAAAAAAAAAATAAATAAAAAATAAAAAAAAAATCACACAAGTCAATATAAAATATAATAAAATAAAATGGTGGATAAATGGAAAAGGATCTGATTAAATCACCCAGTATAAATACAAAACGTATTAGCATATAACTGATGACAAAGTCAAAAAAAACATGAAAATTATATCAAGAACAAATAATAAATGGCTAAAAGCTACCCATTTACATGAATACCAAACCTTGATATTAATGCTGTGGTTCCACAAAGGAGAAAAGAGAAGGGACCTAATTCTCTTTAAATATCAATGAACACATAAAAACACTGGCAAGCACGCAACAAAAGGAATGCAAACCACACTATAAAACAACAAGAAGAAACAAGGAACAAAAAACAGAGGAATCAAATGAATCAGCTGAGCATAACTAGTAAACAAGTAAACCAGCCCAAAAAATTAATTAATTAAAAAAATGACTCGAACACAGGGAGGAAACAAAGGAACCAAATGAAACCGAAAAATACATCAGACACAAACCGACCGTCACAAACACTGTTCTTAGAATAAATATTTACATAGGAAACAGTATTCATAAATACTGTAAATATGCAAATGATTATTTGAAAATGTCTTGTTTGTCTTGTTGGGTGTACGGCTTGTCCACTTAATGTTCTGCTTTGCCTGATTTTCCAGTTTGATGACCTCACATTTATCAATATAGTATCATGGCTTTCCCAAAGACACACCAGCTCAATTTCATATTATGTTGATGTTGGAATTTAAGAGCCCACAACACTGCAGTATTGCTTTTGAGTATTATAAAATGTTTTTGCAACACAATGAGTAAAACTAGACTATTTTTCTGAACATGCTATCCTGATTCCTGAAAACAAAACAGCAACTTCACATCAGAACCAGCAAAGAACCAACAAGAACCATAAGAGTCAGTTTGAACCGGAAGTTGCTAAGAGTTTTAATGTTGTATGTTAATGTACTTGTCGATCTAAGAAGATGCAAACGCTGACTGCATGGCGCAGTGTAATTATTTAGCATGCCAGAGTCTTGTTCGTTATGAAAATCAACCAAAAAAATTGCTCCACCAACTACCCCCACCCACAGAATCGAGAAAGAGCCATAAATCTGTCAAAATCTTTCCGTGTCTGGCCGGGTGAGGTTCCCCGTGTTGAGTCAAGAATTTTAAGGAACAAGCAAAGAATCATCAACAACCAGTAAGTATCCTCACAAACCAGCAAGAATCAAGGACCAGCAAAGAATCATCAAGGACCAGCAAAGAATCACCAAGAATCAGCAAGGACTCATCAAGGACCTGCAAAGACTCATCAAGGACCAGCAAAGAATCACCAAGAACCAGCAAGGACTCATCAAGGACCTGCAAAGACTCATCAAGGACCAGCAAATAATCATCAAGGACCAGCAGAGAATCATTAAGAACCAGCAAAGAATCATCAGCATTGAGCGAAGAATCTTTAAGAGCCAACAAAGAATCATCAGGAACAAGTGAGGAATCATGAAGATCCAGTAAGCATCATCAAGGACCAGAAAGAATAATCAAGGACCAGCAAGGAACCATCAAGTACCAGCAAATAACCAGCAAGAACCAGCAAATACTCATCATGAACCAGCAAAGAATAATCAGGATCAAGCGAAGAATCTTCAAGAGCCAACAAAAAATCATCAGGAACAAGTGAAGAATCATGAAGAACCAGCAAGCATCATCAAGGACCAGAAAGAATAATCAAGGACCAGCAAAGAACCAGCAAATACTCATCATGAACCAGCAAAGAATCATGAAGGACCAGCAAAGAATAATCAAGGACCAGCAAAGAATCATCAGGATTAAGCGAAGAATCTTCAAGAACTAGCAAAGACTCATCAAGAACCAGCAAGCGTCATCAAGGACCAGCAAAAAATCATCAGGATAATGTAAAAAAATTTCAAGAGCCAACAAAGAATCATCAGGAACAAGCTTAAAAAAATAAATAAATAATAAAAAAAAAATAAATAAAATAATAAAAAAAAATCACCAAGAACCAGTAAGAATCCTCAAGAACCAGCAAGAATTATCAAGGACCAGAAAAGAATCTTCAAGGACCAGCAAAGACTCATTGGGAACCAGCAAAGACTCATCAAGGACCAGCAAGCATCTTCAAGAACCAGCAAGCATCATCAAGGACCAGCAAAAAATCATAAAGAACCAGCAAAGAAACATTAAGAACAAGCAAAGAATCATCAAGTACCAGCAAGTGTCTTCAAGAACCAGCAAGCATCATCAAGGACCAACAAAGAATCATCAGGAACAAGCAAATAATAATCAAGAATCAGTGTCTTCAAGAACCAGCTAGAATCATCAAGGACTAGCAAAGAATCTTCAAGAACCAGCAGGAATCATCAAGAACCAGCAAAAAATAATCAAGGAGCAGCTAGAATCATCAAGAATCAGCAAGGATCTTCAAGAACCAGCAAAAAATAATCAAGGAGCAGCTAGAATAATCAAGAATCAGCAAGAATTTTCAAGAACATGGATAATACATGGATTTTTTTTTTAAACGAAAAAGTCGATTACACAATTTTAATTCTATATTTTTTAAATCAATTAAATTTAATAATTTGTTTTAAGTAGGGCTGCAACTACAGAGTATTTCAATAATCGATTAGTTGTGTGGTTATTTTTTATAAATTTAATAAAAACCAAACTTTTTTTATTAGCCAATTTAATTACTATATAAACTATATATTATTACTATATTATTATCTAAGCATAAAAAACACAAAAGCCATGTTTTAAGTTTATTGATCTTTAATTTTGACATTTTATACCTTAAGGGAAAAACAAGGTTTGATTATGAACAGTAAAACTTCTCTAAATATTCGAAACATAAATAAACAAAAAGCAGAAAAGGTTTACTTCTATCATATTTACATTAGGATATTAGGACACAAACCTGAATACAATAAGATATTAAGAATTTGTTGGAATATAAAAATAATAAATAATAAACAACAAAGATGTCTTTTTGAAACAGCGGCAGAACAAAGGGAAACTTTTCACTGCTCAATGCACAAATGTAACATTATTAGCATTTGCTAAAAACCACAACAGTGTGTTGTCTAGTTCAACTTCCCCCGTTTCCCCTCAGTTTAGCGTTTCCGCTACACAAACTGTATTCCCGTACAGAGCGCGGGCACGTACTCCTATTGTTTCCAAAAAAAAAAAAAAATGATTACCGTTTTTGAGCACGCAGCCAACACTCTACGTGCAAACACTGATGGACTACCACACCAATTTTATTTTTTATATTTTTTGACAATCTTGGTCAAGACTCAACACTCTCAATCTTCTACAACACCTCAATAGCACATCAGGTTTGTAACCAGCTCACGAGACCAGCAGCAGATTTTAAGACTTACCATAGAGTCTCCTCCCAAGAAGTCGGGTATGCAGTCTTTGTTTATGTAGTCCACCAGACCTCCAGGCCCCTGGTAGTCATTCCCGGCATAGATGAGGAACTTCTTCCGTGTGTTCTCATCAATGAATGGACTGACCTGATGGCAGAACAATGTGCGACGTAGATCAGCAGCTGATTTTTCATTAGCACTGCTAACACACACACACACACACACACACACACACAGGCAAACATGACATTTACAGCTGCCCAGTAATTAACAAAGGTCAGGCCAGTGGAACGAGTCCGCATTAACATGACATTTAATTCTGATGGGTCAGTCGTGCCATTTGCACCCATTAAACAGAGACTGAATATATTATTATCGTAGAATTTCCCAATACGTTAAACAATTTCTCTGCATTTCTGTTTTGTTTTAAAGGGACAGTGCACCCTAAGATGGATATTTTGCCATTATTTACTCACACGCTCACTTGCCACACTAGTTTGAGATTGTGGAGATTTTAAACAATGTTGGAAACCAGTAACCACTGATTTTGTTTTGATGGTTCCTTTAACCCATTTGCATGCCAAAAATTCTCGTTAGAGTATTAGTAGAGCGTCTGCTTAAAATCTCTTTACACTACTCCACCAACAGACATTCTCCTGACTATAATAAACCTTGCAAGTGCGTGTCAACTTACACTAACTCCAACCTTACAGTCTACGAATACTCTAATGAGAACTTTTGGCATGCAGTTGCAATGCAAATAATGTGTAAAAGGGACTAACAAAATAAAGCGATACCAAAAAGTCAAACTGGTTTGAAACAAGTCGAGGGTGAGTACATTTTAATTTTAGGGTGAACTATATCTTTAAGTAGAGCTGCAAAACATTTCGTTTGAGCATCGATATCGTAACGTGTGCATCCGCAACAGTCAAACAGCAGGATCTGCAATGTTGAGTTGGGATGATAGTTGATTATAATCAATACAGAGTTGAATGCGTTTTTAAACTGATAGTTCACCCTAAAATTAAGCTATTTTCATTTCACCCTTCACTTGTTTTTAGGAGTTTCTTTTTTATGTTGAACACTTAAAGATATTTTTAATAACTGTGCGTTCACACCAAAGGCGGCGAGAGCATTACAGTTCGCTCTGGCTGCCCTGGCGACAACGCGGTTTGCCTTTCGCTCTCTAGATGAGAGCATCAAAATTCACTACATTAATCTCGTATTTAAAGGGGCCGCTGCAGCAAATCTGTTACATTATCGTATAAAAACATGCTTTCTAGTGTGAAAACTTTGTTGATCAACTTCATTTAACGATGGAAGAACAAGTTGTTTGCGTGTGGTGTGGCTTTCTCCACTTATTCAATATGGGTCCATGTCTAAAATATTCTGAAGCAGCATTACTGTTTTGCACTCTCGTTATAGTTAGCATGAGATTCCCGCGTTTTTTTAAGAGAAAAAAAAAAAACATTAATGCAAATCAATTTCCCAGTAACTTTTTAAAATGTATGTCCCTGTTAGAAAATATCGTAAATAATTGGAAATTCCGGCGACCGCGATAATCAAACCCTTGGGAACAACTATGGTCAGAACCAAAGTTTACAGTGACAGTGTTCTATGGACTCCTCTCAAGTGGTGGACGTCTGGTTCGACTGTTTGCTGCCGAACCGCATCACAGCTCATTACTATAAAGTCTTAATTTCAACTCTCCTCGACACCCACCCTAGCGAACACGTGCTAATCAACGCTTCAATTAAAATAGATGGTTTCCAGGCTACTTTGACACTCTCACCACTTTAGGTGTGAACACATGGTAACTCCTAAACATTCGAAGCAAGTGAAGTAAAAAAAGTGAGTAAATTAAACCATCCCTTTAAGGCCTGTGAATGTGTGAACTAGGGGTGTCAAAATTTATTGTTTCTTTGGTGCACCGCGATGCAGACGCGGACAATTCGGTATCGGTTCAGTAATAATCATAACCGGTTATTATGTACTGACATCATTTATCTCATATGCGCTCTGTCGGGAGGGAGGCGAGCGCGGGTATTTACAACACTGCAGGCGCCAACTACTTAATTTCACTGTGTGTGTTTTCTGGAAAGTCTTTCACTGGCACTTACAGCAGAAGCCCCTATTTCTCTGCGATTGAGGGAATGAAAGTACTCCATTTCTCTCTCTCTCTCTCTCTCACTGTAGCCAGGGCCGGCGCGTCCATAGGGGCAACCTAGGCGGCCGCCGTGGCGTCCGCGACACCTTCCTCACCACCTGCGTCCTCACTTTACTAGCGGGTCCCTTTCGTTTTCACTTTCGGGTTGAGGGCGGCGTGATCGTCCTTTGCCTAGAGCGGCAGTTTAGCTCAGCTTAGCTTGCTGACTGTGGCCCATTTCACCTGCTGGCGTGACTTTTTCTCCCCTTTCTTTTCCTCTCGGCTGTATGCATTCCCGCGACTGTACCTGTGCATTGTCGCAGGACCCGACCAAATTTCTTGCGGCGCGGGAATAAATTTCAGAATAAAAGCTCGGGAGCGGTCGGTAACTCTGGTGTAATTTTAACAGGAGTGGGCGGTCTCACAATATAGCTCCCGAGCAAGCAAGTGCGCGTGGCATGTGTGTGTGTGTGTTATAGCTTGTTATAGCCACCCCCCAAAATACAACACCGTGTATGGAAAGCATCGTCAATGCACCGTGATGCACCGAAATATCGAATTGAACCGAATTGATGGCATGATAATCGTAACCAAACCGTGAGACCAGTAAAGGTTTACACCTCTAGTGTGAACACTTCAATATTTCAGAGTTTAAAAGATCTGGCCACAAGAAATTATAATGTTTTTAACTTTGATCAAGATTATATTAATATCAATAACTGTACCTGAATACTGTTAGATTCTCCAGAAAACTACAAGTCACTTTTATCTCTGCTATATTGTATTTATCTATGCTTGTAATTTAGAGAGAGACTCACTCTCCTAAAAAATAAATATATAAATAAATAAATCACCCCACCCTGCTGAAAAATCCAGCTTAAACCAGCCTAGGCTGGTTGACTGGTTTTAGCTGGTTGACCAGCCTGGTTTTAGAGGGGTTTTGGCCATTTACAGGCTGGTTTCCAGCTATTTCCAGCCTGGTCTTAGCTGGTCAGGCTAGAAAATCACCAGCTAAATCCAGCTAAAACCAGCTTGACCAGCCTGATTTAAGCTGGACATGGCTGGTTTTGGCTGGGCTCCCAGCCTGGCTAGGCTGTTCAAGCTGGTTTTAGCTGGTCATTTTCCAGCTTGACCAGCTAAGACCAGGCTGGAAATGGCCAAAACCCCTCTAAAACCAGGCTGGTCGACCAGCTAAAACCAGCCAACCAGCCTAGGCTGATTTAAGCCGTTTTTTTTTCAGTAGGGCAATCAATCTAATATTGAGAATTCTTTCCAAATAAAGCCGTTTTAGTCATCTGGTGATATTGTATTCACATTGCAATCGCAGAAATATAAAATATTTTGATTTTTGAGTTTGAGCATGCAAAATTCTGTCAAAAGGTCCTGCGTAAAATGGTGGGATTAAACAAGATGGCACAACAAAATGATTGCTTCATCTTTTACATTTTTGGGTAAATTTTTACAGTAACAGTACATAATTAACAATCTTCTAATATGTGAACAAAATGTTACTTATGAACTAATGATGACTTAAGGAATGCGCTAATCATGACCTAACGTTAACTACAACATGAGTCACAAGAGTTCATGTGTGAATAATGGCTACCTAATTATTACACCTAATTAATTAGTACGGCTACTATAATTATTGTGAGATCATGTTTGTTAATGAATGTATTAATTAACATGTTAGTTTAAGCTAACTCGCTCTATGAGAAAAAATATTCGTTTAAATGCACTCATGACCTGTTAATGTCTCATTATGTAATGACTTTACTTGGAGGGGCACATTATAATTAACTCATTATTACATCATTCTTGTTTAAAATGGAAAGGTCATGCATTTCAATTCATGTTTACATTGAAAGAGCAATAGAAAAAGTGTTCAGTCTACATCAAAATGAACAGTTTAAACAGGAGACGATGAATTGTTAAGAATGAGATAATGACAATAATAATAATAATGTGCCCCTCTAAGTAAAGTCATGACATAATGATACATTAACAGGTTATGAGTTCATGTTGAGACTTACATTCAGCTTAAACTAAAGTGTTATTTAATGTATTCATTAACAAACATGCAACAAGCCGTTACTCACACATTAACTCATGTGACGTGGTTATGGTTAGTTATTGATTAGTACACTCCTTAACCCATCATAAGTTCATAATAAAGTAATATTTATTTATTAGTACATCATTATTATGTTGTTGTAAAGTGTTAATCATCTTTGTACGGAGAGGTCACAATTTGATCTTCTATTGGTTTCACGCACACACGCACGCACGCACGCACGCACGCACACACGCACATTAGTTCACCAAGCTTGAACTTTTGAATGCAGTGGTATGCGAAAATTGTGGCACGAGCTTGTGTTTCCGGTCTCAGTGGAAGTCAACGGTGAATGTGAATAGTGTGTATGTGTGTTTGTGTTTACCAAAGTCCAGAGCACAGGAAACACTCTGGGCGCTCTTAGTATGAGAAGACGACCGAGGGTTTCTGGGTAATTGGCTCCTACAACCTCAATCATCCTCAGCAAGGCTTTGATTCCAGGTCTCCACAGATGCCTCATGTTTAACCCCTCGAGATCCACCAGACATGTCCAGCAGCTACAGTAGAAGAGCAGTTATTATTGATCAGAGTGGAGAACAGATGAAAAGTTATAGGACCACTAGGGTTTAGAACTTCTGACTGGGACTAAAAAGTAGAAGCATATTACTCCCATTTACTTCTGTGAGCTACTGACACTGT
The DNA here is from genome assembly GCF_903798145.1 of Danio aesculapii. NCBI lineage: Eukaryota > Metazoa > Chordata > Actinopteri > Cypriniformes > Danionidae > Danio > Danio aesculapii. The sequence goes on along the minus strand of NC_079437.1, from coordinate 59,282,043 downwards.
ATGAGCCTACCAGAGCCCTTCGCCCCTCCAATCAGGATTTGCCATTCATCGCAAAATCAAGACTTAAATGCATTAAGACAAGCACCTTCCCTCTCCTGCTGTAAGACTCAAGACTTACATTTGGAAAATAACTATTAAACATGTTTTTTCCAGGGAATATTATTTCTAAAGGAGCTATTGACTTGGAGTTGAACCAGATTTTGGTAAAAACCCAAACAATACAAACATACAAATAAAATTAAACTAAAATCTGAAAGATGAGTTATGTGTAATAACTGAAATGACAAGGAGAAAGTACTGAACTACTGAAACGCATTTAATACTTTATATAAAAGGCTTTTTTGGTGCTGGCAGCTTAAAAGTGCCTCTCATATGGAGAATAAATGTCACATGAATTCACAGACTTCAACAGAGTGTAAAAATCTGTAGGTCTCGTCTATCAAATCTGATCTTTATTTGTATTTTCTACTGGATTAACATCAGGTGATTGGCTGGGCCATTCTGCAGCTCGATTTTCTTTCTCTGAATACATTTCAGATTTTCCTTGGCTGTGTTTTGGATCATTGTCTTTCTGAAATGTCCACCCTGGTTTCATCTTCATCCTCCTGCTAATGTGGATGTTGGACCAAAGCAGCGAATATTCATTTACAATGACGAATGGCAGAGGGCTGCTGAAGAACTACTGAAAGATTTCAGCTGCTGTCTGAGCTTTCACTGCCTTTCTACACCTCCCTTTCTTCATCAGCTTAATACTTTTTTCCCTGCATCATTTCATTTTATTACACATAACTGCATTTGTAAATTAATTAGTCATTTTTCTTTGCATATATGAATAATTTTGGTTGTTAGCAACATCCGGTGAAAATTTCAAGTCAACAGTGCTTTTAGAAATAGTATTTCTGAGCAAAAATAGTGACATGTTCAATACTTGTTTCCCCCAACTGCATTTATTTTCAAAGGCATTTGGCTGTTAGGAGGTATGATCATTATTTTTCGTCTGCTTGTGGATATCTGTCTGCTTTCTGATGATTTGTTGAAAACAAATACAATTGCTATTGCCACTGAGAAGGAACGGTTCTTATTAATAATTTCTTAACCATTTTTAATAACCCTTAATAACCATTTTTAAAACATTAACTTTGGGAAGTAATGATTTTCAGTAATGTTATTTGTTTTTTAAGTGGAGTTGGATTCCCAATATTATACATTATCTGTTCGATCATGAATGAATGAGTTCAATACCTGATTGGTTTTCCAAATATTTTGGTGTTTTCTTCACAGCGTCTCAGACCTTCCTCGTTGATTGACAGAACCTAAAGATTGGGTGAAAAATGAAGAAGGACAGATATTAGTAATTATATCTAATTGATTCAGGTCATTTTAAAAAAAAAACTTTGACTGCCCAAATTATTATACACATGGCAGCCTATACCAGAATTTCACAATTTCCAAAATTGAGGTGGCTCAGAACCCAAACATTACCTCTTTTTGCCTTAGGACATCTCTGATTTAACTTTTTTTACGAGACGCCAGTATCACTTGTAGTTCTAAACTATTTTTAATTAATTTTTTATCCATATTATAATGCGGTTATCAAATGCTGTTGTCTTTATTGCTCACTGTATTAACACATTACATGTTGATTGTTTTGCAGCTCCCAATTTACTACTCAAAAGTTGACAAGACCAAACTCTTAACCACAATATGAGTAATTTTCAACCACAGTAAAGAGCAATATAGGACTTCAGTCTGAATTCAAAGAAGTTAGTAAATGAAATAAGTAGTGCCATGCCAGACCATTTTAGTACCTGTTCAGTTGCTTGTTAATGCAAATATCTAAATCAGCCAATAAGATGGCAGCAATTCAATAAAGATTTGGTCAAGGTGATTTGCTGAATTTCAAACGGAAGGCATTTAAGCCCAAATCAAATGAGTATTTCTCAACATATTTGCTTAAAATTTCCTTGCATCCGAATATTTAACAACCACATTTTCTTATACTTAAAACTAATTCTATCTTTACTAATACTTAAGAACTGTTTACTCAATAGAAATACATATCACCCAGTCATAATATTTGCATTATATTGCTATAAAAATAGATAAATAAGATAATTTTAGAGTATGTGTATTAGTCTAACTCTTACATGTCTCAGAAGGGTCTCTTCTCCCAGCGCCCGCACCAAACCCTTGGTGTCCATTTGACCAAGTCGAAGGATATAAAGAGGGCGTCCATCTACATAATGTAAACAAACAAGTATATAATCATATATCACTATATTCATTTGAAACTACAGGTTAGGGTTAGAATAATTGATGTACATAAATATATACTCATCAAAAGTATTAGCAGATATTAAGGAGTCAGGTCTACTTATACTCTACTAATAGCTGCCACAAATAAATCTATAAAATAACAGAAGAAAAAGACTGGTAGATTGCAATACTGTATATTATGACAAACTTAGATGATAGATCACTTCAAACTACTAAAAATGTAAACATTAGTCCGCAGCAGAGTCGCATTATCAACATCAAACATTGTCTGAGCAGAGAGGAAAGAATAAATGTATAGAAAAACACCTCTGAATCATGAACTAAAGACTATTTGAAGAAAAATACATAGCCTAGGTTTCTCAAAAAGGGCTTAGATTAACCCAAGACTATGCTTTAGTTTAATTAGTGTGTTTGCGCAACTTTTATAATATGCATTAGACAAATCTTAAGACAAAACAATGACATAGTGACATTTTAAGACAAGATACTTGGAGTTAAAAAGAGTTCAAATATGCAATGGGGGATGAGGAATGGAAAGGTATTTTGTCAAACACCGGTAAATACGTAGGAGAAGCAAGAGGACAATTAACTCAGTATAAAATTGGACACAGGTTTTACTTCACACCTGTCCGACTCAATAGAATGGGTTTGGCAAATAATAATGTTTGTTGGAAATGTCAAAAAGAGAGAGGCACATTTATTCATTGTATTTGGGACTGTTCACTAGTTCAGTCTTTTTGGCACCAAACCCTAAATATTTTGAGTAAATGGCTTGGACCGTTAATACCACTGTTACCAAGGTTATGCTTACTGGGAGATAGGGAACTGATGCCAAATATTACAAAAGGAGAGTTCACAGTCATCATGGTGGGGATCTCAGTGACAGCTAGAGTCATCTTAAAACCCTGGAAAACTCCCAAAATTCTAGAGTTAAAAGAATGGACCAATCTATTGACTAAAACAGCTTCATATGAACATTTACATTTACTTTGCAAATTACATAATAAGGACAAAGCAGGGGTCTCTGTATGTATCCCAGTGTGGGAAGACTTTTGGTCTTATGTGATGGTGTCTTGAAACACAATTTAAAACTACTCACCAGGTTCTTCTAATAATATTGTACTTTTGTCCATAGTAACCACTGTATACACTCTGGCTTTACATTAAGTAGGCCACAAGTGATCACGTGTAATATGTGTTTGTATTATTTTGTCATGAACCAGAAGAAAACAATTAAAAACTTGAATTAAAAAATAAATAAATAAGTAAATTGTTTTTTTTTAAAGATATAGTTAACATTTTTACACCCATATCAAACTCTTAATTTAAAGGTCCAGTGAAGTGCTTTGAAATGTGCATTTTTTATTTGAAATTTGACGTAAATCGTAACTAAAACATGAAGAGAGGGCGGGATAAAGAGTAGCCCCTGGCTGTTTATATATTATAAAAAAAACAGCCAATGACATTTTGTTTTTATCACTGCTCTGCCAGTGAGAGTGGTTGAGCTCAAGCACATCTAACGAAAAGTGTCTTGAAGGGGGCGGAGCATGTCAGATACTAGCATTCGATTGGTCAGAAGATTTGATGAGAAACTGAAGTATGACGTCAAAAAATGTTGATCCATTTAGGTGGAAGTGACAAACTGCAAGCTTTGTATGTTTATATCTGTTTTATATCTTCTAAATGCAAATTCTTCTTCTATCTTATAGATATCCTAAAAACTAAAAATACTCTTACTAACATCTAAAAAAACCCTTTGTTTTAATTTCATGGGACCTCTAACAGATTGAGAGGGGAATGTATTGCTATTAGTTTTACCAATCCAAAGTTGGCTTTTAAATAACAGTGTCTGCAGTCACACAAAGAGTATATGATATTGAGAGTGACCTTTGTCGTGGTGGTGCCAGCCTCCAGTGTAGTAGTCCTGCAGCGGCTGTGGACTCTGCCATGTGTCCAGCAGGAAGTCTATCTGATGCTGCTTCCTCCATGTGAGTGTCTGGCACAACGCCTCTTTAGCCTTTTCCAGGTTAAAGTCCCGCGAGCGCAGGAAACGCAGCACATGCTGGTCTTTAGGAATCTGATGAGATGGGTAAACATATGAAAATTAGTAACTAATTCAAAAATAAATAGACCCGCTTTAGGCCATGTTTTCTGAAAGCTCATCAAGGTTGTTTATTGGATAGATGGATGTTTATGGATGGATGGATGAATGGATGTTTATTGGATGGATGGATGAATGGATGGATGAATGGATGTTTATTGGATGGATGGATGAATGGATGGATGAATGGATGTTTATTGGATGGATGGATGTTTATTGGATGGATGGATGGATGGATGTTTATTGGATGGATGGAAACAGTAGAATGATTCATGGATGGATACAGAAGATTGATGGATGGATGGATGGATGGATAAATGGATGGATGGATACAGTAGAATGATTAATGGATGGATGGATACAGTAGATGGATGGATGGATGGATGGATGGATAAAATGTTCATTGGATGGATGGGTGGATGTTCATTGGATGGATGAATAGATGTTGATTGGATGGATGGGTGGATGTTCATTGGATGGAAGGATGTATGTATGTTTATTGGATTCATAGATAGATGTTCATTAGATGGATGTTTATTGGATGGATGTTTATTTGATACAGTATATGTATGTTTATTGGATGCATGGATGTTTATTGAATGAATGGATGTTCATTAAATGGATGGATGAATGTTTATCAGATGGATTGATGGATGTTTACTGGATGGATGGATGTTTATTAAATAGATGGATGGGTGGATGTATGTATGGATGGATGTTTATTGGATGGGTGGATGTTTATTGGAAGATGGATAGATGGATGGGTGTTTATTAAATGGATGGATGTTTGTTAGATAGATGGATGAATGTTTGTTAGATGGATAGATTGATGGATGTATGTGTGGATGTTTATTAAATGGATGAATGAACAGAGGGGTGGATGTTTATCGGATGCATGTATGTATGGATGAATGTTTATTGGACGGGTGAATATTTATTGGATGGATATACGTTTATTAAATGGGTGGTGTTTATTGGACGGATGGATAGATGGACGGGGGGTTATTAAATGGATGGATGGATGTTTATTGGAGGGATAAATGTTTATTGAATAGATGGATGCTTATTGGAGGGATAGATGTTTATTAAATATATGGATGCTTATTGGAGGGATAGATGTTTATTGAATAGATGGATGCTTTTTGGAGGGATAGATGTTTATTGGATAGATGGATGTTTATTGGAGGGATAGTTGTTTATTGGATAGATGGATGTTTATTGGACGGATGGATGGATCTTTATTGGATGGATGTTTATTAAATGGATGGATGTTTATTGGATGGATAAATGTTTATTGGATGGATGTTTATAAAATGGATGGATGTTTATTCGATGGACTGATGTTTATTGGAGGGATAGATATTTATTGGATGGAAAGATGGATGGAAGAATGGATGGGATTTAGATGGATGGATGGGATTGGGATGAATAGATACGGATGGATGGATGGATGGATGGATGGGACTGGGATGAATAGATATGGATGGATGGATAGATTGGGATGGATGGATGGGATTGGGATAGATTTACTAACTAGATATTAAAGTTTGAGGACAAACTTTATGGTGGCTTGAAAAGCCGAGTCTGAATTAGCATGTTACTAGCATGAATTAGCAAGTAACTAGCATGATTCTAGCATGAATTAGCATGTTTCTAGCATGAATTAGCATGATTCTAGCATGAATTAGCATGTTACTAGCATGTTTCTAGCATGAGTTAGCATGTTACTAGCATGTTTCTAGCATGAATTAGCATGTTACTAGCATGATTCTAGCATGAATTAGCATGTTACTAGCATGTTTCTAGCATGAATTAGCATTTTACTAGCATGTTTCTAGCATGATTTAGCATGTTATTAGCATGATTCTAGCATGAATTAGCATGTTTCTAGCATGAATTAGCATGTTATTAGCATGATTCTAGCATGAATTAGCATGTTACTAGCATGATTCTAGCATGAATTAGCATGTTACTAGCATGATTCTAGCATGAATTAGCATGTTACTAGCATGATTCTAGCATGAATTAGCATGTTACTAGCATGATTCTAGCATGATCTAGCATGTTACTAGCATGATTCTAGCATGAATTAGCATGTTACTAGCATGTTTCTAGCATGAATTAGCATGTTACTAGCATAATTCTAGCATGAATTAGCATGTTATTAGCATGATTCTAGCATGAATTAGCATGTTACTAGCATGATTCTAGCATGAATTAGCATGTTACTAGCATGATTCTAGCATGAATTAGCATGTTACTAGCATGATTCTAGCATGGATTAGCATGTAACTAGCATGATTCTAGCATGAATTAGCATGTTACTAGCATGATTCTAGCATGAATTAGCATGTTACTAGCATGTTTCTAGCATGAATTAGCATGTTTCTAGCATGAATTAGCATGTTTTTAGCATCATTCTAGCATGAATTAGCATGTTGTTAGCATGATTCCAGCATGAATTAGCATGTTTCTAGCATGAATTAGCATGTTATTAGCATGATTCTAGCATGAATTAGCATGTTACTAGCATGATTCTAGCATGAATTAGCATGTTACTAGCATGTTTCTAGCATGACTTAGCATGTTACTAGCATGATTCTAGCATGAATTAGCATGTTACTAGCATGATTCTAGCATGAATTAGCATGTTACTAGCATGATTCTAGCATGGATTAGCATGTAACTAGCATGATTCTAGCATGAATTAGCATGTAACTAGCATGTTTCTAGCATGAATTAGCATGTTTCTAGCATGAATTAGCATGTTATTAGCATGATTCTAGCATGAATTAGCATGTTTTTAGCATCATTCTAGCATGAATTAGCATGTTACTAGCATGATTCTAGCATGGATTAGCATGTTACTACCATGATTCTAGCATGAATTAGCATGTTACTAGCATGATTCTAGCATGGATTAGCATGTAACTAGCATGTTTCTAGCATGAATTAGCATGTTTCTAGCATGAATTAGCATGTTATTAGCATGATTCTAGCATGAATTAGCATGTTTTTAGCATCATTCTAGCATGAATTAGCATGTTACTAGCATGATTCTAGCATGGATTAGCATGTTACTACCATGATTCTAGCATGAATTAGCATGTTACTAGCATGATTCTAGCATGGATTAGCATGTAACTAGCATGATGTCAAGTGTATGTAATGTCAAGTGATAGCTAAATTCTCTGAAATACACCTACCTTGCCTTTGTGCGTTTCCTGCAGCCACTGTCGAAGGCGAATGAGGCAGCTCTCCTGGAAAGGTGTCAGTGTTCCCAGATAGCGCGAGATGTAGTCTGCATCTAACTTGTCTGCAAACACACACAACCATCAAACAGTTAAGAAAAGTGAAGAGAATGGGTTCTCTTCAAAAGTTCACACTGATGATATAGGGTTTCTTTTAGGGGGCAGTCGGGAATACGACTCTCTAAAGAAAAAAAAAAAGTGATGTAGCCCAAATCTCTGAACGCTGCAATGACCTCTGGGACTTCTAGAGCGAGTTTTGTCCTCAAGTCTGCATTGATGCGTCCTTGATATCAGGAATACATAAGGGTTCTGTCAGGAGTCTTGCTGTCTCTAGTTTTGGAACTGAATTTTGGCGTTACGCGAGAACACAAGGACGCAAGATCACTTAAAAACACATATTGCCCCAATGTATTGTCATTCCTCCTCCACACTATGATACTTATGAGCACACGTCACAGCGGGCTGGACTATAGGTTGATCTCACCATCAGGAGAGCCTGGCACGACGTCGGTGGCTCTGCTGGTGCATGCTAGGATAGGTTTGGCGGAGCTGACAGGTATCTGCTGAGGGACGGTAGGGGGAACCCAGCGGGGCATGTGGGTAATGCCCTCCTCCTCCAGCTCTTTGAGGTGAAATTCAATAATCTCTTTTCCCTGTGCAGAAAGAGAGACAAATAAAGAGTGATACAGGAGTTTACACAAACGAAACAAGTAAACATTGGGTTTAAATACACTGACGCATGAAAACACACTCCTACACGCGAGCCAGCTTGAACCAGGACATTACAACAAAACACATCCTGATAACAAACGTAAGGGAGTGTAGAAGCAGCAGGGAAATCCTTGAGAATAGAGCTGGGAGGTCAGTCAGTATGAGCGCTTGGATCTAGATTACGTGAAGAGTTATTCAGTGAAATACTTTAAAGGAATGCTGCAAATAGTTTAAAACTGTTGTCTGGAATGCAATTATGTTGCAAGAGTACACACACATTTTGTAAGAGGAAGGTTTTACAAGATAATACAGTTTCTAAGAGAATTGCAACATTTGTTAGTTCATTTTTTTATCCAGACAAACACTTAGAAATGCTTTAGTGTACAGTAATGTCTGCTTCATGGAGCCAAAATAACTTTCTGTACAGTTTCTTTCTCTTTCTTTCTTTCTTCCTTTCTTTCTTTCTTTCTTTCTTTCTTTCTTTCGTTTATTTATTTACTTATTTCAATATTTACAGAATTATTAGCTGATTGGTATGGTATGATTTTGAAAACACTATTGGTTGGGTTTAGGCAAGGGGGCGGGTGGGTCATTTAAATCAAGTTGATATATTATACACAACAACAAGCCGATCGGCTACTTTCCTGGACACAAACGAAAAGGAAATTGGTAGGGATTGGCAGAAATATACGTGAGAAATGGCACGTACAGTCAAAGTCAGAATTATTAGCCCCCCTTTGAATGTTTTTTCTTTTTTTAATTATTTTCTTAATGATGTTGAACAGAGCAAGGAAATTTAGTATGTCTGATAATATTTTTTCTTCTGGAGAAAGTCTTATTTGTTTTATTTCGGCTAGAATAAAAGCCGTTTTTAGGTTCTTTAAAACAATTGTAAGGTCAAAAATAAACCATCATTATACAATAACTTGCCTAATTACCCTAACCTGCCTAGTTAACCTAATTGACCTAGCTAAGCCTTTAAATGTCACCTTAAGCTGTATAAAAAATATCTAGGAAATATTATGTTCAAATATTATGGCAAAGATAAAATAAATCAGTTATCATAAATTAATTATTAAAATTATTATGTTTTGAAATGTGTTGAAAAAAATCTTCTCTCTGTTAAACAAATTGGGAATTAATAATAATTCAGGGGGGCGAATAATTCTGACTTCAAATATATGCATATTTTTAATAATTTGTTTAAACATTTCTTTACTTGTTTATACATTTACTTATTTTGTTTATTTAGTACTTTAGTAGTTTATACATTTAGTTGTTTACATATTTGCTTGTTTCTTTCTTTTTAATATATTTTGTTTATTTACTTATATTTACTTTTTTCTATATTCATTTACTTTTTTATACAATACTTAATTCTATATGTATTTATTTTAGTTTTTTTAGTTTTATTATTTTAGTAATTTATAGATTTGTTTTTACTTATTTATATATTTGCTTATTTCCTTCTAATATATTTTGTTTATTTATTAACCTAAATTTACTAATTTCTGTATTTACTTACTATTTATTTACTAATTTATATATTTAATCACTTACTATTTATTAACCTAATCATATATTTATTTACTTGTTTATATATTTAATTATTTTCTTTTAGTTATTTATATATTTAGTTAGTTATATATTTAGCAATTCATATTTTTTAATTATTTATATATTTAGTAATTTAGATATTTGGTAGGTTATATATTTAGTAGTTTATATATTCAGTTGTTCATATATTTGCTTCTTTATTTTTGATGTAATTTATTTATTTACTTATTTTTATTCATATATTTACTTACTGTTAACTGACTTATTTATACATTTAATAACTTGTTTATATATTTACTTATTTTGTTTATTTAGTTATTTACATATTTAGTTATTTACATATTTAGCAATTCATATTTTTTATTTATTTATATATTTAGTAATTTAGATATTTGGTAGTTTAGATATTTGGTAGTTTATATATTTAGTTGTTCATATATTTGCTTCTTTCTTTTTGATGTATTTTATTTATTTACTTATTTTTATTTATATATTTACTGTTAACTGACTTATTTATACATTTAATAACTTGTTTATATGCTTACTTATTTTGTTTATTTAGTTATTTACATATTTATTTATTTACATATTTAGTAATTTACATATTTAGTGATTTGCATATTTAGTGATTTGCATATTTAGTAATTTACATATATAGTAATGTACACATTTAGTAATTTCCATATTTAGTTATTTATACATTTGCTTCTTTCTTTCTTTTCTCCCGAATGCTTTTGTATTTACAAGCAAATTTTATAATCCTTTGGGATACCTCTTGACTTCTCCCATGACTGATGATGGAAATAATGGAAGATTGTAATAGTGAAGGGATAGATTTAAGAGAATGCAAACCTGTTGTGAGAGGACACAAAATGTATGCCAGATTACCCAAAAAGTTAAGCAAGAGAATGCAAATGAGAATGTTTTGTAAATAATAAACGCGCACACACTTTTTGGGAAAGACCATGAACAACATTCGCATAACATTTCTCTGGAGTAATGCAATACATGTTATTTTGCACATAAACACATACAAGATGAAAGGCGATGAATAAATATTTCATCATTCACTTGCAAACATATTTTCAAGTAAATAGTGACTGAAATATTTGTGTGTGGGTGTGTTCTGGTTTATGTTATATACAAGGACTGTGTTGTAACATGGGTATAACTTGGGTATTACACTACTAATATGGTATATGAGGACATGTCCTGTGTATAAAAATCTGACATTGACATTTAAACATTTGATATTAAAATATTTAGGGAGTTGGGTAAGGTATAAAATACTTAATGCCCATGGAAAGCCCTCCTAAACCACACATGCAAGTGGTGCGTGTGGTTGTGCACTATTACTATTGTGACAATAAAACATCTTTACATTTATCTTGAGGTGGCTGTAGCACTCGTGGAATAAAAGAAGACCGAATTTGGCCTGGCACATGTCATAATGTGATTTCAAAATATATTTCAGTCACAATCACTTTCGCCAAATAGATGTATCAAAATATTAAGCGCATGCATCCCACAGAACCCAAATGATTCATAAACAATTTCAATTGATTAAGAGCTAATGTAAATACCAGAGACATAAGGTTTATTAACACATACTTGGCTAATACTACGAACTGATATAAGCAATGAGCTAGGAGGAGTTGGGAATGGAGGAGGGAGTGTAAAATTGGCAGGCTGCCAAAAACCTAAGAGAGACTGGATGTATGATTTCAACAGACCACTGTGACAGATATCAGATCTGGATTGGTGCACATCATGAACGCCTAAAGCAAGCTTGACTGACATGTCCGACGAACTAATGCTACACTCCGTTAAAGCGATGTTAATACACTCACCTTTTTAATACTAGTGGCGTACTGCTTCATTGCGATCTTCTCCGCTGTGCTCTCAAACCCAAAAAAAGATTTGATATCCATACTAGCGGACTGCTCGAAACACGTCCAGTCTTCATTCTCGGGATGAACCTGAGAAGGGATTACGGGAACATCGGTTAAACCAGCTAACATGTATCGTGTCTGTCATTAAGAGTGAAATGAGAGTGTGTGTTTTCAGACCGTGTAGCAGCAGTGTTCATAGACGTTGACTCTGCTGGAGAAAGACTCGTTGTAGGCCTCGATGTGTAAGGTTCTCTCTCTACGGTTGAGAGAGTTCTTCTGGATGAAGTACATGTAGTCCACTCCTGCTATCTGCACACACAGTCAGTGCGTTTCACATCAATGAGTTTAAAAGCAACAGTTCGTTCTGTTATTATTTCAAGAGTTCCCACTTAGATATGCTTGGCGTATAAAGCAGGTTTGGCATGCTGTCCCGGGAGAGAACCCTGAGCTCGGAGATATTTGAGCCCTGGGCTCCCGCCCGGTCGATAAGGATATCAGGAGATCCGAGATCAGGTAGGTCTCGAAAGCTCCCCCTTTAGAAAAGGGAGGAAAAGGAGGAGATGGGGTGGAAGGGGGGATTCTTCCAAACGAAGATAGAAACAGTAGGGAGAAAATGATCCATTTATAGTAAACTAGGGTCACTCTGATTGGATAATTACTGATTACAGATGACTGGCCAGACGTGCTCAATCATATGACGTGCTCCTCTCGAAATTAGTTTATGAAACTTTACTTCTTGTCTTCATGTTGATCCAAACCAGCCAGATTTTCATTTATTCATTCATTTTCTTACAGCTTAGTCCCTTATTTATCAGGGGTCACCACAGCGGAATGAACCGCCAACTATTCTAGCATATGTTTTATGCAGCAGATGCCCTTCCAGCCACAGCGCAGTACTGGGAAACACCTGTCCACTTTTGTACGCATTCATACACTTTTCAGTTCAATAGTGCATGTCTTAGGACTGTGGGAGAAACCGGAGCACCCGGAGGAAGCCCACGCCAACACGGGGAGAGCAGGCAAACTCCACACAGAAATGTCAACTGGCCCATCGGGGACTCGAACCAGCGACCTTCTTGCTTTGAGGCGACCTCAGTGCTAACCACTGAGCCACCACATCGCCCATTTTCAATTATTCTTCAGAACATATTGATGATTTGGGTAACACTTCATATTAAATTTGTGTTAGTTAATGCATTTACTAACATGAACAAATAATGAACAATACATTTATTACTTGTTCATGTTAGCTAATGGAAAGCTACAGTTGCTTAATGTTAGTTCATGTTAACTCACAGTGCAGTAATGTTATCAAGCATGAATTCGGATGTTAATAATGCATTAGTAAATGTTGAACTATGAAACAGTTCTACACCTCCATCATTTAATCAGTTATCACTTTGAATTTTAAAGGGGACCTATTGTGCCCCTTTTACAAGATGAAAAATTATTTTCCGATGTCCTTAGCGTGTGTATGTGAAGTTTCAGCTCAAAATACCACACGAATAATGTTTTATAACTCTCTGAAACGGACCCTTTCAGGCTTTGATACTGATTGCGATGTTTTAAATTCAAATCAGATTGTGCTCTTTTCAAAATAGGGCGGAGCTACAAATGCCTGTGTGTCAGCATAGTGGCAGACTCAAAAACAAGACTAACGTCCTGTGCTAATAAGGAAGAGAGGGTCACTATGGATGGGGTTTTCCCTTTCTGATGACATGTACAATGGGAGAATGTCAATCAAAGTGTTTCTGCAGACTGTTTTAATCAAATGTGATTAAAAAAATAATAATTTAATACATTTTTATCATTAGAAGCCGGTTATAGTCACACACTGTTGCCATATAATTGTGTTTAACCCCCTTATAAAGGTGTGTCCCTGCTTTTATAACATTGGAATCCCTTATAGTTTAAACCCTGCAAGGGGCATGTGTCAAATCCGACAACCATTTGGCGAAATTTTTTTGGAGTATTTTGCTTTTTTTTTTTTAAAACCTACTTATTTGATCTAGTCCTAGTTTTTTTGCCTGATCTAAACCAAAGTGGCTCAGTCAGAAATAAGTAAAACATATGTACACAATAAGTGCATTGAAGCGAAAGATTCATTTAAAAGGGATATTCCAGATAACAAAACAGCTGATACTCAATCACAGCGTAATCATTCTGTCTGGTGCAGGCATAGTACTGCAGACGATTCTTGACTACTACGCCAGAATGAGAGCGTAGTTCCTATTATTCTGGCCTAGAAAATAGTAACTTATCATTTTCTGTCACTCTTTTTACATAATGTAACTACAGAAGACCCGAGCTTCATGCTAATGGTCCAATCCGTTTCAATTCATTATGCTAAGCTAAGCTAAAAGTGACCCAGCCAGAACAAGAAATCAGCTGAATTGATTCAAAAATGCTTCAAATCAACAATTTAACTCTAGGAGATTTGTAAAATGAGCCTTTTTCAAAAAAGGTGGTGTTCCTTTAAATGGAAGTACATAGTATTTAGGTTGTTTTGTTATACCGTTATATCGCATACTATTAGACCATTCCTACGATACATGTAGGTTTTTTATTGCATCTTGTTATTAATATTGTATTAGATTTTTTAGGGCAACATTATTTCCACATCAAAAGCTACTGGTCAGACGATTCAGCAAACATCTGAAAAAAACGAATTGCTTAACAACCCAGATTTAACTACGATCTGGAGCTGAGCACTGCAGTGGCTTTACTTTATATCCAAAAGAAAGATATCCAAAAAGAAAAGAGATATCCAATGATGCATACTCGAGTTGTAAACAAATCAGTGTTTTTGAAACTAACGAAGACAGCAGAAGTCAATGATTTATTTCAATTATTAAACCTGACATGTTTAGTGCTCCAAAATACTTTAGATATTTCTTAAAATAAAATATATTGAGTTCACTGTTCACATATTTTAGAGCAGTAATCACAATACTGTGATGTTTTTATCCAAGGTTATTATGCCGTTAGAATTTGATACTGGCCCAAGCCTAATAGTAATTAAGGCCACATAAGAAAGTAGGATCAAATCATGACATAAATAACATACCCTCTTTAGTAACCGAGGGGCTTCAACGTCCACAGTACACCTGCGTTCAATGACCAGCTCGGCCCCGTCCTCACTGTGATTCTCGTTGATGATGTCACTCTTCACAAACATGGGGATCAGAGGGCAGGTCGGGAATCGACGGTCATAGGCCTGAGAGTCAGAGAGAGAGAGAGAGAAAATGTCTTGAAAAGGACCTTTTCACATTTCAGGGTACATTCCAGTCGTAAGAGCTTGATTAGCTGGTTCAGGTGTGTTTGATTAGGGTTGGAGCTAAATCCTCCAGGACACTGGCCCCCCAGGACCGGGTGTGGACACCCCTGGTATACCTATATACAGTTGAAGTCAGAATTATTACCCCCACCCTCCTTTGAATTTTGTTTTCTTTTTTAAATATTTCTCAAATGATGTTTAACAGAGCAAGGAATTTTTCACAGTGTGTCTGATAATATTTTTTCTTCTGGATAAATTCTTAAGTTTTATTTTGGCTAGAATAAAAGCGGTTTTTAAATTTTATGAACCATTTTAGTAGTATTATTATTAAAATTATTAGCCCCTTTAAGCTATATTTTTTCGATAGTCTACAGAACAAAGCATCGTTATACAATAACTTGCCTAATTACCCTAACCTGCCTAGTTAACCTAATTCACCTAGTTAAGCCTTTAAATGTCACTTTAAGCTGTATAGAAGTGTCTAGAAAAATATCTAGTCAAATATTATTTACTGTCATCATGACAAAGAGAAAATAAATCAGTTATTAGAGATGAGTTATTAAAACTATCATGATTAGAAATGTGTCGAAAAAAAAAATCTCTCCATTAAACAGAAATTGGAGAAAAGAAATAAACAGGGGCGGGGGTGTTGGGGGCTAATAATTCTGACTTAAACTGTGTGCACATGTGTGTGTGTATATATTAGGGATGGGCATTTCTGACTACTCTTCATTTTGATTAATCCACAGGTTTGACAAACTCGATTAATCAGGGGTGGAGCTTAAGCAAGAGGCGGGGGCATGTGTGGGTCATAGCGACAATTAAATATCATTCAATTAAAAAAATTAAATAATTAAAAAAATAAATATATATTAAAAAAAAAATATATATATATATATATATATATATATATATATATATATATATATAGGAATAGAAAGATAATACATTTTAATTTAAATGGGTTGTTGCTGTTTCTGGGTTGTTTGTTAAAAAAATAAATAAATAAAATAAAAAACAATACAAATATATAGTTGAAAATGTAGGTTTTTTTTGCAATAACTACATTTTTGTATTATTATCTTCTTGTATTATTTTTCTATTCTTAAAGATGTCCAGTGACCAAACTCGTATACTAATGAATATAACTGTTTAATAAAACTGTTTTGTGCCAATAATCACTGAAAAATAGCTTAAAATATATTATTTTTTTTAAAAAGTGCTGTACTCATTTATGCTGAGCACTGTATGCAAGTGACCCTCATATACAGTTGTTTGAGTTGCTGAGAGCAGAACACTTGTCTTGTGACTGTTTTATTTTTAGTTGACTTAACTCTTAAGATTAGGTTACCAAGTAAAGACAGTTGACATATGGCTTCATGTGACTAAAAGAGAAGCACAGGTGCGACTGTCAATATATGCGCCCTGATCTCTCAGTTATTGGTTTCTACTGTGAAGCCTTGTGAGAAAATGTAGCATAAATAAACTACTTGAAATTGAAGTAATTTATTACATATATCAAATTTTTGTCTTAGTTAATCTAAGATTATAATAAACACATTATGTATGTGGGACTCATTTATTCATTTTTCTTTGGCTTAGTCCCTTATTTATCAGAGGTCGCCACAGCGGAATGAACCATCAACTATTGCAGAATATGTTTTACGCAACGGATGCCCCTCCAGCCACAACCCAGTACTGGGAAACACCCATACACTCACATTTACACACACTCATACACTATGGACAATTTAGTTAATCCAATTCACCTAGTGTATGTCTTTGGACTGTGGAGGAAACCGGAGAACCCAGAGAAAACCCATGCAAACACAAGGAGAACATGCAAACTCCACATAGAAATGCCTACTGACCCAGCAGGGACTCGAGCCAGTGACTTTCTTGTTGTGAGGCGGCAGTTCTAACCATTGAGTCACCGTGGCGTGGTATGCAGGACTCTTATTCTGAAAACTGTGAATCTGCTCATGGCCATCAGAATGCAAAATGCAGGATATACAGATTAAAAATTAACTTAGTGCCTTCAGACGAGGCGTAAGGTCTTATTAACTGCATCTTTTGTTAGTTTAACATGTATATTATGAACTTTGCTCTGAATGTTTGCATTCAGGTGCAGGTTTATGCTTGTAATAAAGCAACAAACATGTAGAAGTGCTGAATGTTTTTGTTTAATGAATGTTTATGCACCGTGCCATATCTCTCAGCTCTTAACGGGAGTTTTCTGGGATGAAAGAAGGGCAACAAACTTAATAAAACTGAAAAATTGAAAACTGTAAAACTTTTCATGGTAATCACAATACAAAATGCAAAGTATATGGATTATATATTAATTTAGTGCCTTCAGAAAAGACGTTAGGTCTGTTTAACTGTATCATTTGTTAGTTTAACATGTATATTGTAAACTTTGCTGTCAGTGTTTGTAATCAGATGCAGGTTTATGTTTGTTGCCTCAATACACGTAACCAATGTTACTGGGAGCTTTTTGGCGTGAAAGAATGACAATAACCTTAATTAAAAACTTAATAAAACTCAAATTTAAAATATTTTGAAATTGAATGACATACATCATTGTCTAAATGTATATTAGATGCAATTATTTGAGGCTTAAGGTAAATTGACACACTTAAATTTGACATTTATAAAGAAAAAAAAAAATTGACGTTACTAATTGTACCAATAAGCATTTCTGACAAAAACATTACATGGATTTATCATTAAAAGTGTTAATAAAATGTTAACTGAACAGTGTTATTTAACATTTAATCTATTGTCAAGCACTTCAACATTTTAGTGAGCACTTTAAAATTAGTGTGTGTCCTTATAACATAAACATAATTTAAAAATGGGAAATAAATAGTCATAAAAATGTCCTTTTATTTCAGTAAATACTTTTGAGATTTAATATTACAACTGAACAAATAACTTTATAACCACATTGTTTTTTATAATGGAAAGTTGCTGCTTTTATACTAAAGCTTGACCAATTATATATATATATATATATATATATATATATATATATATATATATATATATATATATATATATAAATATATATATATATATATATATATATATATATATATATATATATATATATATATATATATATATATATATATATAAATATAAATATATATATATATGACAAAAAAATAATTTATTTATTTTTTATTGTATTGTCTACTTGTTCAAATTCAAATGTGTAAAGCACCAATATAGTACAAATATTGTATTGTAAGTTAATTGTATAATATTCACACATTAACTACAACATATTCTACTTTAATATATATATTTGCCATATTTAATGATTCAGAAATGATGCACTACATTTTTAAATGCATTAATGTTGTACATAAGTGCTTCGTGCAGATGTAAACAAACAGTATACCGAGCAGTGAATCAGCACTTTCTAGTGTGTTTACTCTGTGCTGTTTCACTGAAAGTCAAGTGTATTAAATAGCAACTAGATCCTGTTAAAAGCCAAACAAAGCTATTGTGTACACACACGTGCAAAATGGAAATGATCTATAAACTGCGTGACCTACTAAACAAATGACAAGCTCCTTCCCTCTGTATTATACAGACTTTGGGTGTGTTTATTAATGCATGAAATAATATGATGAAATGGATGAAATGTAATTGTTAACTGTTAACAGTGTGATCTGATCATGTTTAATTTAGCTTTATTTTATTTAGCTTTTTTATTCGATTGTGCTTTATACTTTTTTAGCTTTATTTAATTTTATTTAGCTTTTAGTGTATAATGTTTGGCTTTATTTTATAATATTTAGCTTTTATTTTATTTAGCATATTTTTTTTATTTAATTTTTGCTTTTTTACTTTATTTTTTAGTTTAATTTTATTTAATAAATTTATTTTAATAATATTTAGCTTTTTTGTTTTATTTTTGCGTTATTTTATAATAATTAGATTTTTCTTTTATTTAGTTTAATTTAGTTTGCCTTATTTTTGTTTTATTTTATTTTGCTTTATTGTTGTTTTTTTGCTTTATTTCATTTTGCTTTATTTAATTTTGCCTATTTCGTTGTGCTTTATTTTATTTTGCTTTATTATTTTTTTGCTTTATTTAATTTTGCTGTATTTAATTTTATTTTGCTTTATTTTGTTTTGCTTTATTTTAGTTTATTTAGCTTTATTTTGTTTTACTTTATTTTTTAGCTTAATTTAATTTAATAAATTTATTTTATTTTATTTAATAATATTTAGCTTTTTTGTTTTATTTTTGCGATATTTTATAATATTTAGATTTTTCTTTTATTTCGTTTAATTTAGTTTGCCTTGTTGTTTTATTTTATTTTGCTTTATTGTTGTTTTTTGCTTCATTTCATTTTACTTTGTTTAATTTTGCTTATTTCGTTGTGCTTTATTTTATTTTGCTTTATTTTATTGTTTTGTTTTGCTTTATTATTATTTTTTGCTTTATTTATATTTGCTTTATTTTATTTTATTTTGCTTTATTTTGTTTTGCTTTATTTTATTTAGCTTTATTTTATTTTGCTTTATTTTTTATTGTTTTATTTTGCTTTATTATTATTTTTTGCTTTGTTTAATTTAGCTTTATTTAATTTTATTTAGCTTTTTTTGTTTTGCTGTATTTTATTTAGCTTTATTTTGTTTTGCTTCGTTTTATTTTGCTGCATTTCATTTTATTATGCTTTATTTTATTTTGTTATTTTATTTAGCTTTATTTATTTTTTGCTTTACATTGTATATTTTGATTTTTTGGCATTATTAATTATGAGTTGCACCATCAATTTTCAGGGAGGAACAGTGCGTCTACTTTTGTTGATTACAGCTAACAGGTTCTCATTTCGAGGCTTTGTTTTGTTCCTATTTTGCTTGAGTTCTAGTTTGCATATTTTAGTTCCTGTTTTTCTTCTGTGCTGGTTAAAGTGTTTGTGCAGAGCGGTTTTGTTGCAGTTGGCGTGTGTGAGCAGCTGCTTACGTACATGTATAATAAACTATGGTCACCTTTTTAAAATTCTGGCAGTATCTCAAACTTTGTGCTCAATCAATAGTCTGATGACCTCCATGGACGTCATCCATTAAAGCCAACGAATCAAACAATGAAATGTTTTCTCCGGACACAAACAAAGTTTATGTAAGAGATGAAGCCGGATTTTTTTCTCTATCAGGGACATATAAACTCAAGGTTTTGTAAATCAAATAAACTGCTTTATAAGTTTATATGCATTTCCTTCAATTCAATTGGAGCAAAACTGATCAAATAAATAATAAATAAGCTTTCCATTGATGTTTGGTCTGTAAGGAAAGGACGATACTTAGCCTAGATACAAGTATCAGAAACTATGCTTTATTTGTTTTATTTTGCTTTATTTTATAATATTTAGCTTTTTATTTTACTTACTTTATTCAACTTTATTTAATTTTATTCAGCTTAATTTTATTTTGCTTCATGTCAGCTTATTTTGCTTTATTGTACTGTTTTAATTTGCTTTCTGAGGATTCAGAAAAATATAAATACTGAGAAAATGTAAAGTTGTCTGTATGAAGTGCGTAGAAATGCACAGTGCTAATCTAAAATATAAATGTTGATACATTTACAGTAGGAAATTAATCAAATAATTTCCTGTTACATGCCAACGTTCTTTAGTGTAAGAGAAAAATCTATAAGTTTTGACCCACAACGTGTTTTTATTGCCAAAAATATGCAAATGTGGCATAAGACTAGTTTTGCGAGTCAAAACTGCATTATCCAACACAATGACCTTCATAAAAGACTAAATAAAATAGTGTAGTTTAATCAGGGCAAATAATATTGTGCAATATTCTGATTACACACTTAAAAATAAAGGTATATTTTGAAAAGAGTGGTATAATGCGGGTCTTGCGTTGTGAGAAACAAGCTTTTAATATAGCAATACCTCTTCAGCAGCTGCTTCATAACCAGCCCAAACTATACTGGACGCCTCAGTGAGATTTTCCACAGTTTTCTTCCTCTGACATGGAGCAGAGTCTGCACAATGCTGGAAGTGAATGGCGAACGCTGGCTCATGCTGACTGAAGCATGACGTCAAACTGTGCACTCAGCAGATCTCAAAAACCAATATGCAATAATAATGTTGATAAGAGCCTGCGATTAGTGCCTTCGCCGGGGGAAATGATGTCATTGTGGGGGTGTGGAGGATCGATGCATGTGAACTGTAACCCAATTAACTGGCTGATCAATCATGCGTTGGGCTTACATTACCCTCACACCTGCAACTGTGCCAGAACTAACACTGCAAATAAAAGAAATGCTTTTTCCTAGTTGAGTTTGTCTTGTTTTTAGTACAAATATCTAAAGATTATTAAATTTAGAAACATTTTTCTAAACGACTAACAAATATTGATTTGTTTTTAGAAATAAATGTCAATTTTTTTTCTTTAAAGCAGGCTAAATAATCTGCCAAAGGGGTAAACGAAACAATCTTGTTTTCACTGAATTCATTTATTTTCCTTCGGCTTTGTCCCTTTATTTATCAGGGATCGCCACAGCGGAATGAACCGCCAACTGTTCCAACATATGTTTTACACAGCGGATGCTCTTTTCAGCCGCAATCCATTACTGGGAAACACCCATACACATTCATTCACACACACCCACTAATACACTACAGCAAATTTACTTCTTCCAACTCGCCTATAATGCATGTCTTTCGACTGTGGGGGAAACCGGAGCACCCGGAGGAAACGCACGCCACCACGGGGAGAACATGCAAACTCCACACAGAAATGCCAACTGATGCAACCCAGCCGGGACTCGAAACAGCGACCTTCTCGCAAGGGTGAGGCAAAAGTGCTAACCACTGCACCACCCTGTTTTTTTTACTTTAAAATAAGTTTATTATTCTCACCCTATTGGTAGATTTAGCTTGTTTTAAGGAAAAACTCACTTAATTTTGACGTATTATTTCTGAGAACAAGTCTATTTGTTTTTACTAGTGTAAAAATGGTTCTTGAACTTTGAGATATTTGGACTAGAAACAAGACAAACATGTTAATGCTAGTTAAGACCACACTGAAAATCCCTTGAGCTCTCGCTGGACCTCACTCTTCAGTGGTGCTCTGTGCTGGACCGAGTGTTTATGTGGTTTAATTGAACTTGGGATGGTACTTTGGGGAGCTTGTTCAGGGGATTTCACTCATTGTAAGCCAACAGAACATTTCCATTAGAAAAAAAAGCATGTTCGCACTCTCTCCTTTAAATAAGAAAAGCATTTCAAGAGTTCCCACTTAGATTTGCTTGGCGTTTATAGCAGGTTTGGCATGCTGTCCCAGGAGAGAACCCTGAGCTCGGAGATATTTGAGCCCAGGGCATATCTGGAGATCCGAGATCAGGTATGTCTCAAGAGCTCCCCCTGGGAAAATGGAGGAAAAGGAGGAGATGGGGTGGAAGGGGGGATTCTTCCAAAACAAAGATAGAGCAGTAGGGAGAAAACGATCCATTTATAGTAAACTAGGATCGCTCTAATTGGATTATTACGGATTACCGATGAGCGGCCAGTCGTGCTCAATCATATCACGCGCTCCTCTCGAAATTAGTTTATGAAACTTCACTTTTTGCAATGCAACTATTTTGACATTATATTATAAATTAAATAATTAAATATAATTAGAAAAATAATTAAAATGTGTAACTTTAAGCAGTTTATTTATTGTTTAATCACTGAAATGTCGTTGTGTTTCTATTTTTATTTCAACACCACTGTGTCACAATAGACTGACATGAAACTGAAAATCACATCATCTGCAAACTGAGTGATTCAATTAATCAAGATCAGTGACACAAACTAATATATGATGATTTAATCTGATCATCTTATTTCTCATTTCTCTCACAAAACACAAAATTACATTAATTAAAGACTAAAAAATGCTGTCTCTCAACACAATGTTGTCTCGCCACACAAATCAATTAAGTTAACTTAACAGCTTTTTTATACATGAAGCAATTAAGTTAAAAACCCTCAAGAACTGTGTTGATGCAGCTCGTTATAAATAAGTAGCTTGAACAAAGCTGCAAAAATATGTTTTGGAGTGAAGAAAAGCAAATATGAAATATGAAGGAGTCAAAGAGCGCAAGTTAAGCAAACGTGAATCTCCACATTGATGATTTCTAACGAAAAAAATTAAGTATTTTTCAGTAAAACTCACAAACACGACAACTATTTTGATTCATTCATTCATTTAAGTTAGTTTACTCAATTCCCCTATAGCGCATGTGTTTGGACTGCGGAGGAAACCGGAGCACATGGAGGAAACCCACGCCAACACGGGGAGAACATGCAAACCACACAGAAATGCCAACTTTAGTATTGCTTTAAATGTTTCATTTAATTTTGCTTTATGTTTAGCTTTCTTTTATTTAATTTAGCTTATTTATTTTATTTAGCTTTATGTTAGCTTATTTTGCTTTATTTTAGTGTATTATTTTGCTTTATTTTTTAATCTTTAGCTTTTTATTTCATTTAAATTTCTTTTATTTAGCTTCATTTTATGTTATTTAGCTTTATGTTAGCTTATTTTGCTTTATTTTAGTGTATTATTTTGCTTTATTTTTTAATCTTTAGCTTTTTATTTCACTTAAATTTATTTTATTTAGCTTCATTTTATTTTATTTTGCTTTATGTTAGCTTCTTTTGCCTTGTTTTTATTTTGCTTTATTTTATAATATTTAGCTTTTTATTTTACTTTATTTAATTTTATTCAGCTTAATTTGAATTTGCTTTATGTTAGCTTATTTCACTTTATTGTACTGTTTTATTTTGCTTTCTTGTCTTTTATTTTGCTTCATTTTTTAGCTTCATTTAATTTTATTTAGTATTGTTTTAGTTTATTTTGCTTAAATTTAGTTTATAATATTTTGAACTAATTTTATTTTATTTAGCTTTATTTTATTTTGTTCTATTTAGATTTATTTTAGTTTATTTAGCTTTATTTGATCACTTTGGGCTTTATTTTATAGCTCATTTTTAGCTTCTTTGTTTTTATTTAGCTTCAAGATTATGATATTTAACTTTATTTTATAATATTTAACTTTAGGCGACGCAGTGGCGCAGTAGGTACTGCTGTCGCCTCACACCAAGAAGGTCGCTGGGTCACTGGTTCGAGCCTCGGCTCAGTTGGCATTTCTGTGTGATGTTTGCATGTTCTCCCTGCATTCGCGTGGGTTTTCCTCCGGGTTTCCTCCACTGGAGGATTACAGGTAAATTGGGTAAGCTAAATTGTATGTTGGGTAGGCTAAACTGTAGTGAGTGAGTGTGTGTGGATGTTTCCCAGAGATGAGTTGTGGCTGGAAGGGCATCCGCTGCGTAAAAACATGCTGGATAAGTTGGCGGTTCATTCCGTTGTGGCGACCCCGGATTAATAAAGGGACTAAGCCAAAAAGAAAATGAATGAATGAATAAATATTTAACTTTATTTATTTAGCTTTATTTTATTTTGCTTTATTATGATGCAGGGGTAAACATCCTAAGCATGTTTCACAGAAATTAATTTTTTTCTTGCAGAAAGTAATTGTGCTAAATTGTATTTAATGTGTACGTTTAATTTTAGTGCATGTCAAATCCTAAAAGTCTAGGCAACACTTTATTTTACACTCCAGTTTCTCATGTCTGTGAATAACAACTGTTCTGTATTATCCATAAACCAACCTCTGAACTTAACCTTAATCCGTGTTCTTACCTTATATAATGCAGAACGTTCTGTGAACACAACACCCACTCATAGAGTAAAATAAAGTGCAACCAAGGTATGAAAACATACTTACAATAATACATCATTACGAAACTAAAGGTCAATCAAAACCATGATTATTATAAAATATAAACTATATAGATTTAATGCAGTTAACATGCAGTTAAATGTCCAAACAACAACAACAACATTCAGTTCAGTTTGCACCTTTGTTTCTGTAATAAGTGCTCTTTTACTAAAGTCTTCCCTTTCTTGTGTTAACGAGAGGTAAATGATGCTGTAAAAGGCTATAAAACATTTAAAAGCTCACGGGACGGTTGTGAAACGACTGAAGTGTGTGTGTCGCGGTGCTGAGGTTCTGTATACTCTTATCAGCTTTATCAGGACAGCTGGTGATCAACAACTGAGATACACAGAGCCAGAGTTACGTTTACATAAGAGGTGATTTTATGAAATGTCTTGTCAGATATAAAGCCGCATCTGTCAAACTTCAAAGGAAATTGTCAATTGGATTCATAATATTGTGTGTTAAGTGTGCAAAATGTACACATTTTCTGTGCATTGGCAGGAAATAGTAAGGTCATAAAATAATAATAATAACAATAATAATACATGTATTATTATTATTTATATACAGTAATCAACATTCGAAGTGAATCAAAAATGTTTTTAAAATTGTCCTAGGACAAGAATAGATGTTGTTCAATAGTTTTAGGACAATTTTGATGAAAAGTGATGACCCACTTCATATGCATGTATGTATGTATATATATGTGTACGTATGTATGTATTGATGTATGCATGTATAGATAAATAAACAAATAAATGCTTTTGAATACTAGTACTACTTAAAAAATACAATTAAGTAAAATAAGAAAAATATTTATTTTTACAGATAAAAAAAAACATACTTGAACGGACACATAGAAAATAATTGTTGGATCCCATTTAAGGTTATTTAGAAATTTTGAAAGAAGGAATATATATTTTATTACAATAACAATAATAATAAAAACAGTAATAATAATAATAATAATAATAATACTAATAGTAATGTCAATAATAATAATAATAATATGATAAAATAATAGCAATAAATAAATAAATAAAATTGTATACTTTTAATAATAACAACAATAATAGTGGTAATAATCATAAAATAATAACAATAAATTCATAAATACAAAATCATAATAATAATAAAAATAACAATAAATAAAATAAAATGTATTGTTAATAATAATAGAAGTGATAGTAATAATAATAATAATAATAATAATAATAATAATAATAATAATAATAAAATGTATTGTTATTAATGATAATGATGATAGTAGTATAAATAAATAAATAAATAAATAAATAAATAAATAAATAAATAAATAAATAAATAAATAAATAAATAAATAAATAAACAAACCTTCACAGAAACATCCAGTCTTTCTGTAGTGTTTGATAGCATATGGCAACTGTCATCATAGAAAGAAAAAAATAAAATGGCCCTGATGCTGAAAGTTAAACAGATTCTCCTATTTCTTCAGATGTCTCATTGTTAATAAGCAACATAAACAAATGGTTTATCTAAATGGCCAGTACAGTCACTTGATTAGTCCTCTCTCAGTCTAAAACAGTGCATGGTAAAATGACACCAGTGACGGAGGTTTACCCATGAAGCGACAGTAACCCAGTTTCTAGTGTGTTGTTGTTTATCACTGCACCTATAGTGAGCTGAACATGTTTGTACAGACACTGTGTCCTCAGTCTGCAGCGTGTGTGTGTGTGTGTCTGACCTCCTCCTCTGCTCTTAATTTCACATACACTTATGTCAGTTAGCTCTTCCTCCCACAGATAGATAGATAGATAGATAGATAGATAGATAGATAGATAGATAGATAGATAGATAGATAGATAGATAGATAGATAGATAGATAGATAGATAGATAGATAGATAGATAGATAGATAGATAGATAGATAGATAGATAGATAGATAGATAGATAGATAGATCATTCATTTTCAAATATTTTTTTCATTTTTTTAAATATTGTAATCGATGTTTAACAGATCAAGGGAATTTTTCACAGTATTTTTACTACATTTTTCTACCGGAGAAAGTTTTATTTCTTTAGGTCAAACAAAAAGTCAGCTAACACCATTATCCCCATCTGATTGTACAGGTTACCCATACAAATTAAATTTGGTTATAACATTTTTCACCTAAATTTGCAACCTATAAAAAGTGTTAAATATGCATATTATTGGCATATTAAAACTATGTTTTAATGTAAATGTAAATGACAGAATTTCAATTTGAATTTACTTTTAATTTTGGAGCAATCTTGGTTCATATTTTAGAGAAAATGCTAATTTTTTTATTTTGTTATTCTACACATCACATTTAAAATATATATTTTTTTTATACTAGCATACTTTCACATTAACAAAGATTAATAAATACTGTAATGTCTCGTTTGTGTTAATAAAAAGCATAACACTAACTACTTGAACCTTTTTGTTTTTAGCAGACCACGTGATTACTGTATTTTTAGTCTTTCTAGATGGCAACACTGACCAATCAGAAGCCAGGAAGGTAACAATCTACTTTAAATTGATGAGCACACAAAACAATGGTTGAATTAAACCATAAATACCATTAAAACAATAAAGCGATAATGGCTTGTGCTCTATAAAGTTAAAGATTCACCTGTATTTGAGCTGACAGCTAATCTAAAGGTCTAGTGAACTCTGGAGCAAAGCAGCTTTCACTCAGAGTACAGCTGACTGGACAAACTGTGTGAACTCTACTACACAGAAATAATTATGCAGTGTTTTACAAAGGCATGATGTCCCATTCTGGGGTTGATCAATGACCTAAGTGATTGTATATATAGTTGAAGGAAAAGATATTAGCCCTTCTGTGCAATTTCTGATGTTTAAAGTGATGTTTAAAGGGCAGTTTAGATATCATGTCTAAAAATGTGTGGAAAGTGCAAGATTTCAATTAGATTTTGTGCTCGCGCTCTTGTGTTTGTGTCTATAGTTATTAAGCAACCACAAACTATTCTCATTCATTCATTTTCCTTCAACTTAGTCCCTTTATTCATCAGGGGTCGTCACAGCAGAATCAACCAACCAACTTATACCAGCATATGTTTTACACATCGATGCCCTTCCAGCCACAACCCAGTACTGGGAAACATCCATACACACTCATTCATACACTACGGCCAATTTAGTTCATCCAATTCACCTATAGAACATGTCCTCCCCACATGAACATGGGGAGAACATGCAAACTCCACACAGAAATGCCAACTGACCCAGCCGGGACTCAATCCAGCGACCTTCTTGCTGTGAGGTGACAGTGCTAACCACTGAGCCACCATGTCACCCCCCACCAATTATTATTGCATTACAATCAAATTCGTAAAAGTTAAGGTCATTAGTTAACATAACTTTATTAGTTACTAATAACTTTAATTAACCAGTAATTGCTTTTAACAGTTAAAGTTTTTATTTTTAAACATCATTAACCTGCAGTTATATAGTATAGGTGATGTCTATGTGTACAAACAAACTGACAAATTCTTGCTGCAGCTCTGATACAAGTTTTAAAAAGCACTGCAGTGTTTGAGTGCTCCGAGTTCGTCTGATGTAATTAGTCTACTGTTATTACTGAAATGTGTATGTTCCATACGAATTATGAAGCTGATTGGTTAATTCTAGTCACATAACTCACAGTGCGCTTTCAGCGTTCTGAAATGTTAAGATGTTTTCAACTAGGTGCAGCTGGAAAATGAACGCCTCTCCCTATTTACATACACGCAGCATTTAGATGCTAAATGTAAACGCCACCCATCATAGAAAGACATTTTCATAGTATTCCCTATTAAAAAATATATATATTCTGGAAAAAGTCTTGGTTCTTTTAGTTTTGGCTGCAATAAAAGCAGTTCATTTTTTATATATAATGTTTTTTAAGGTTAATATTATTAGCCATCTTAAGAAATAGTTTCCTCTGATTGGCTACAGAACAAACCTCTGTTGTCCAATGACTTTCCTAATTAACCAAACTTGTCTTATTAACCTTGTTAAGCCCTTAAATTGCACTTTAAGCTGAATACTAGTATCTTACAAAATAACGAGAAAATATTATTTTCTGCCATCATGGCAAAGACAAAATAAATTAGTTATTAGACATTAGTTATTAAAACTGTTATGTTTTTTAAGTGCATTCTCTCCATCAAATAGCACAGAAACATTTTTAAATAATTAAATATTTGTGTGATCCTTATATAGTTTTAAAATCTCAACAAATTATTCTTGTTCTATACATGCCTGACAAGATGACAAGACTATTACACTCAATTAGCCTATATTTTAGTAGGTAGACTCAGTAAATCATGGTAAATATTCATGATAATCATTTTTTTAAATAAATAAACTTTCTGAAATATTCTATATAAATTAAATAAATAGAATTATATCAATATCCAGCCATGCTTTACAACAAGGTTTCATTATTAACTAATATATTTACTAAACAAATGAACAATACTTTTACAGCATGTATCAATGTAGTTTAGCATTTCTACTACTAATGCATAATAACATTACTTGTTAATATTAGGCAACATTGAGTTGCATTAACAAGAACTAACAATGAACAACTGTATTTTCATTAAGTAATGTTAACAAAGTTGTAACTTTAATAAAACATTATATTAATATTAATTATTAATTAATTCATTAATTATTATTATATATTAATATTAATTATATTATATTCGTTCATTTACTTGCCAACACTTCACTTTAAAATGACTTAAATCCTGTGATCAATAACCATAATAATGTCAAATTATATAGATCAATTACAAGCAATAAACTATAAAGCAAACTCTAACCTTATTACATTTAGCACATTACTAGTATTAAGTTGATTAATATTAATAGGCGTTACACTGAATCAACACAATTTGAGCTGTAAACTTTCTTGTGAACATTCAGTACAGTGTTTCTTTAAAAACTCACCGCCATTATTAACTCAAAGGGGTATTTGTAGACCCTCACGGGGGACTGGTATTTCTGCACCATCTCTGAAACTCTAAAGGGGAAAAACAGAAAACCCAAATTATAATCTAAAAGCATGAGATACTGTCATCCCACATGAATAAACACAACTCTAGAAATCTATAATAAAATACTATAGTGTTTTTGAACCATCCTGTATAGTTCTGTATATATTATAGTATGCGCACAAATCTTTGTTAATGAATTATACAGCATAATGTAGTATTAACTATAGTGAACTGATAAACCATAATAAATACTATCTTGTGGTATAGTTTATTTTTTTACAACTGTGCGGTGTATTATGGTAAGTTACTCTATGGTTATATAAAACTACAGTAGGCTTCTGGGTAATTAGTTTATATTAAACCAGCAGTTGTATTACCATGGATTAATTCACGTATTGAACTACAACATGGTTAAAGAAAACAGTGTATAGTGTTTACTATAAATAATGTATTTTTTGTTTTAGATGAGAACTCACGTGATATACATTATACTACCACATTTGTAAGTTTTCAAGCAGTGTTGGGTAAAGTAAAAGTAATATATTAGACTTTTAACTAACTTTAAGTAACGTTAAGTAAGTTACTTTTTTTAAAGTAACGTCAAAGTACGTGTCACGTTATTTTTGCGTTTTTTATTTGTTTGTTTAATTAAGATTAATATCGGCTTAAGATTGTGATACATTACCTTACAAAAAGTTACTTTACTCAAAACTAACAATAATTTGCTCAGTATTAGTGAAGCTAGTCTACAAAAAAACATGTTTTGTTGCAATGTGATCAGGATTAAAGAGCAGCAGTCACAAGTTCAGCCTGAAAACAACGAGCACCGTTTGTTAACAGAGACTCAAAAGAGGTCATTAGACACAATATCAGCATTCATAATTCATAACCATGAGTGTTTTATCTTCATCTGCACGGACACTTTAAACTAAACACGAGGAAATCAGCCTGTAAACACAGAGCGACGAACACCGAGTAAACATGGAGGACAGCTGTTTAATAATGAACGGCTACGCTTTACCTTTGGAGTAAAAGTTGCAGAGAATGGAGCTAAAACGAGTCCCGACGAAGTCTGTAGGGAAGAAGTAAGTATCCAGACGCGTTTGCTTTAGTTTTTCTGCTTCATGCTGATCAGGAAGTACAAGCTGTGCGTTGTGTCAGATGAGGTTACATAACATACGTCATTCACACAGTTCATAAACTCCGCCTCAACTCCGCTCGCCCAGACACAACTTTATACGTTACCTCGAGGGATTTTTGCACAAATTGACAATATTTACACAGGTATATGGGGATATTTATACTGGAAGTGTCAGATTAAACTAGAAATGTAGTGCAGTGTCAGATTAAACTAGAAATGCCGTGTTTGTTGTGACGTTTAAAGTCCAGCTTGACTAAAAACGATTTCTCAGTGCCCTTGCTTCACTCTAAAAACAAATGCTGGATTGTTTCAAACCAAAATTTGGGTAAAATAACAAACACAATCGTTGAATTAATATTTTTTTTAACCCAACTGTTCACGTCCGAACCAAATTTGGGTTGAAACTATCCAGCATTTGTTTTGGAGTTGGGTGTCTGAGGTTACGTTGGTTTTACATCAGCACATTCGGACTTTGTACTTTCAATAAAATAGTAAAGCAGAATTTAAAAATATATAATTTGTTATATAATTTAATTATGATGTACTATTATGAGCAAAACGTGACTCGGTCGATATATTGTTTACCACGCTAGCCTATTTTTAAAACATTCGGTCTCAAGTCGCATGCATAACTTCAAAGCAACATTAGCAAAACTTAACTTGACTGTGAACAATATTGTACTTCGATATTAGCTGCTAATATGATTTCTATATTTAGAATTTGCAAAGAATACTTGTCTGGGAGTTATATTAAAAAGGTGAAAGTGCGAATATAAAACCAACTTACTTCAATATTACTAGGGTTCTTAAAGGAATAGTCACCCCAATATACAAGGGCTCTTAAAGGGATCGTTCACCCCAAAATGAAATTCTGTCATTTATTTACCCTTTACTTGTACTTTTACCCTGCTCAACATAAGGTATTTTAAGAATGTTGAAAAAACATCAACAATTGACTTCCAAACTTTTTGTTTGTTTGTTTGTTTTGCTTTTCTCCCAACATTCCTCAAAATTTCTTATTTAGTTTTTAACATTAAAAAAAGTTTATTCAAATAACTTTAAAACCGCAAACGTGTGATTAAATGGTGAATTTCCATTTGTGGTGAGCTGTGCCTTTAATCAATAGATAGGTTGATCATCCTGTTTAAAAAGCAGCCTATACACCACCTGGTTTTTAATGAAGTCGCCTTGACTATCAGTTTACTTCAGTGCTGGGCAAAGATTAATCGCAATTAATCCAACATAAAAGTTTGTGATGTATATGCGATACACACATAGAAACAAAACTATACTAAACAGTTTTGTTACATAGATATTTGAATTTATATATAATTAGTTTTATATACATATATTATATGTGAATATAAATTACCATATTCATTTTGTCAAGTATATGCATGCATGTGTTTATTTACATAAACATTATACATATACATAGTACACACAAAACAAACTTTTAATTTGAATGCGATTAATCATGATTTGTTTTTGCCCAGCACTAGTTTACTTGATCATTCAGGTGACAGGACAAACTGATAGAAATTAATGTCATAATTAAGAATTAAAGAAACATGAATCTTTACAATCAGCAGTATATTTATGCTTTCAGGTTGTTTTGTGGAGCCTCAATCTGTCCTCTTACAGCTTTTAAAAGTTTCACATTCATGTAATATATATATATATATATATATATATATATATATATATATATATATATATATATATATATATATATATATATATTCATTCATTTATTCGACAGCACTACCTACTTCGCCACTGCATCGCCATATATATATATATATATATATATATATAGATATATACAGTAGATGTATAGATTCTGACTTCAACTGTATATATAAATATAAATATATATATATATATATATATATATATATATATATAGATATACAGTTGAAGTCAGAATTATTAGCCACCCCCCCCCCCCCCCCCTTGATTTTTTTTCTTCTTTTTTAAATATTTCCCAAATGATGTTTAACCGAGCAAGGAAATTTTCACAGTATGTCTGGTAATATTTATTCTTCTGGAGGAAGTTTTATTTGTATCATTTTGGCTAGAACAAAAGCAGTTTTAATTTTTTAAAAAATCAATTTTACGGTCAAAATTATAAGCCTCTCTAAGCTAATTTTTCCCATTAGTCTACAGAACCAACCATCATTATACATTAACTTGCCTAATTAGTCTAACCTGCCTAGTTAACCCAATTAACCTAGTTAAGCCTTTAAATGTCACTTTAAGCTGTATAGAAGTGTCTTGAAAAATATCTAGTCAAATATTATTTACTGTCATCATGGCAAACAGAAAATAAATCAGTTAACAGAAATTAGTTATTAAAACGATTATTAGAAATGTGTTGAAAAAAAATCTCTCTGTTAAACAGAAATTGGGGAAAAATAAACAGGGGGGCTAATAATTCTGACTTCAACTGTTTATATGAACATTTGACAAATTATAATTATTAATTATTTCCAATTTAAATTCATTTTAAAAGACTGACCATTATATGCAAAATAAAGATGCTAAAATGTCCCCTCTGTCACAGTCCCAGAACCGGATCTTTGGTCTTGAAACCTTCCTAAAAGTGAATGTACAACAGAATAAATGTTAATGTATTTATTAATGATTATGGTTCATATGACTTCTGATTTGATTTAAAGTGGTTGAATTAAGTCACAATTTAAGTTAAATATCTATACTTAGAGTTACTAAGTTACTTACAGCTTTGTACAACAGTACAATTTACACCAGTAAGCACAGTTATCCAGAAGATGGCGCTGTTGACTTTTCCAAACGATCATGACTGCTGCGGTCATCTATCTATCTATCTATCTATCTATCTATCTATCTATCTATCTATCTATCTATCTATCTATCTATCTATCTATCTATCTATCTATCTATCTATCTATCTATCTATCTATCTATCTATCTATCTATCTATCTATCTATCTATCTATCTATCTATCTATCTATCTATCTATCTATCTATCTTATCTATCTGTGGGAGGAAGAGCTAACTCACATAAGTGTATGTGAAATTAAGAGCAGAGGAGGTCAGACACACACACACACACACACACGCTGCAGACTGAGGACACAGTGTCTGTACAAACATGTTCAGCTCACTATAGGTGCAGTGCTGAACAACAACACACTAGAAACTGGGTTACTGTCGCTTCATGGGTAAACCTCCGTCACTGGTGTCATTTTACCATGCACTGTTTTAGACTGAGAGAGAACTAATCAACTGACTGTACTGGCCATTTAGATAAACCATTTGTTTATGTTGCTTATTAACAATGAGACATCTGAAGAAATAGGAGAATCTGTTTAACTTTCAGCATCAGGGCCATTTTATTTTTCTTTTTATGATGACAGTTGCCATATACTATCAAACACTACAGAAAGACTGGATGTTTCTGTGGAGGTTTGTTTGTTTATTTATTTATTTATTTATTTATTTATTTATTTATTTATTTATTTATTTATTTATTTATACTACTATCATCATTATTATTAATAACAATAAATATTATTATTATTATTATTATTATTATTATTATTATTATTATTATTATTATTATTATTAATATTATTCAACTCAAATTTATTACTCAAATTTATTTTTTCATCATTATTATTACCATCACTTCTATTATTATTAAGAATACATTTTATTTTATTTATTGTTATTTTTCCTATTATTATGATTTTGTATTTATGAATTTATTGTTATTATTTTATGATTATTACCACTATTATTGTTGTTATTATTAAAATTATAAAAATTTATTTATTTATTTATTGCTATTATTTTATCATATTATTATTATTATTGACATTACTCTTCTTCTATTATTATTATTATTATTATTATTATATTATTATTATTATTATTATTGTAATAAAATATATATTCCTTCTTTCAAAATTTCTAAATAACCTTAAATGGGATCCAACCATTATTTTCCATGTGTCCGTTCAAGTATGTTTTTTTTATCTGTAAAAATAAATATTTTTCTTATTTAACTTAATTGTATTTTTTAAGCATTACTAGTATTCAAAAGCATTTATTTGGGTTTAATCCCCTTTAGGATTTCAACAGCATGTTTTGACAAGGGGTGGCAATTTGTGACCCAGGTCTTAAGTTAAATGGGTATATTTTTAGTAATAGCCAAATTAAATGCATGGAACATGGAGTCAAAATGATAGATCTTTCTTTTATGCCCAAAATCATTAGAATATTAAGTAAAGATCATGCTCCAAGATTGTTTTACTACTGTAAATATATCAAAATTGTATTTTAGTTTAGTAATTTGCATTGCCATGATCTTAATTTAGACAACATTAAAGGTGCTTTTCTCAATATTTAGATTTTTTTTTAACCATCAGATTCCTGATATTTCTAATAATTATATCATGGCCAAATATTGTCTCATCCTAATACGCATACATCAATGGAACGCTCATATATTCAGTATACCCCCCCCCCCCCCCCCCCTTTGAATTTTTTCTTTTTTAAATATTTCCCAAAAGACCTTTAACAGAGCAAGGAAATTTTCACAGCATGTCTGATAATATTTTTTCTTCTGGAGAAAGTCTTATTTGTTTTATTTCGGCTAGAATAAAAGCAGTTTTTAATTTATGAACCATTTTTAAGGTCATAATTATTAGCCCCTTTAAGCTATATATTTTTCCATCCTTATACAATAACTTGCCTAATTACCCTAACCTGCCTAGTTAACCTAATTAACCTAGTTAAGCCTTTAAATGTCACTTTAAGCTGTATAGAAGTGTCTTGAAAAACGTTTAAAATATGTACTGTCATCATGGCAAAGATGAAATAAATCAGTTATTAGAAATGAGTTATTAAAACTATTATGATTAGAAATGCGCTGATAAAATCTGCTCTCCGTTAAACAGAAATTGGGGGAAAAAAATAAACAGGGGGGCTACTAATTCTGACTTCAACTGTATATATAAAGTATGTATAAATATCTTCAAAAAATAATCCCTTATGTCTGTCCAGGGTCACATCTGTCTTATAACATGGCAAACAACCAGTATCATACTGTTTCAAAGTTATAACATTATAGAGTGGTGTGAAAAAGTCTTTGCCCCCTGATGATTTCTCATGTCTTTGCATGTCTGTCACATTTTAATGTTTCAGATCATCAAACAACTTTAAATATGAGTCAAAGATAACACAAGTAAACACACTATGCAGTTTTTAAATACGGTTTTTATTATTAATGGAAATCATCATATAAAACTACACAGCCCTGTGTGAAAAACATGCGAAAATAAGAAATCAGAACACTATTTCCACACCACTTCATGTTATCTCCTTCTAAAACACTGTATTTTTGCATGAAAACAGGAACAATCGCTTAGAGAATATCAGTTTCAGCTCTTGTCATGCCTGTCACTCCTGAATGACTCTGTATTCTGACTTGGTGCTCTTTTATTTCTCTCTTAGTTTGCTTGGTCACAGCTGAGAAAGCAAATGAATATTCAGAAAGCGGATAAGTCATAGGAACAGCTGGCGTTGGAAATTAAACGCGGTTTCCATGCTGTCGTGATACAACGAGAAAAGATGTTGTGAACGCAGAAAAAAAGCACATTGTGCTGTGCTAACACAGATGTTTTCAGAAATATCCGCTCAAAATTCAGACTGTAAATAAACTAGATTTTAAAGGGCTCCATTTTTGGTGTTTAATGAAATCTAAAATAAGACTTTCGTGTCTCTAGAACGTTTCAGGTCAAAATACCAATAAGATAATTTAACACAAATGATTTTAATTGTAAATACTTTTGTATAAATGTTTGTATTTCTTATATTTACAGTTAAAAAAGGCAACAATTTCATATAAACCATCTATATGTAGCACTCAAACAGCCTCTTCACCCTTCTGTATTACTCCACCCACATAGAGTGACAGCAGATCAATAAACTCAATACAGTTTGACAAATATTGCAGCTGTTGGACAACATAATGTACATTTGAGTCATTTTTTTAAGGTGAGAATGTAGTTTAGAATTTGAATCATTGACTCTAAACTCTCCTTTGATGAGAATTGTGAAGCAGTATGTAAAAAGGGGCACCAGAGACTATTCTGTTTCAGAAAGGTAAATCACTTCCATATTGATAAACACATGATGATTTTATTTTACCATACTTTTCTTGAATCCGTTTTATCTTTTACTTTGGTGTCATGGTTTGGGAATCTCTTTATTAAGAATAAAAACACACTTAATCAAATAAATGGTCCAGCAAGCTGAATGGGGTGTCACTAGCCAATCTAGAAGCTGTGTATACACCAGGCAGCTAAAGAGAATTACAAATTCAATTTTAAGTGACGCTGCTCATCCTCTACACTCTGGTCGCAGGTTTCTAGTATCTAGCTGTAGAACTAAACGATACAAAAATAGTTTCATACAAGCAGCCATTAGACATTTAAATAAGGCTTAGATTAAAGCTGAGGTATTTCGGCGACTTGTACAGTTGAAGTCAGTATTATTAGCCCCCCTTTGAATTTTTTTTTTCCTTCTTTTTAAATATTTCCCAAATGAGCAATGAAATTTTCACAGTATGTCTGATAATATTTTTTCTTCACGAGAAGGTTATATTTGTGTTATTTCGGCTAGAATAAAAGCAGTTTTAAATTTTTTAAATGCCAGTTTAAGGTCAAAATTATTAGCCCCTATAAGCTATTTTTTTCCGACTGTCTGTAGAACAAACCATCGTTATACAATAACTTGCCTAATTACCCTAACCTGCCTAGTTAACCCAATTAACCTAGTTAAGCCTTTAAATATCTAGTCAAATATGACGTGAATATTTATTTATAGGTGTTTTTTATGTTTGTTTTATGTCTTTATGTTCATTTGTTGCTATGTGAGCTTTTTTTTGTGGCACTGTTATGAAATGAGGACTCTTGACTGCAAACCAAATCTACCTTCAAGTATAAATAAAGTAACCTAACCTAGATTGCAACTATGCAGTTTAACGATAGTCCCTATTTTGAATATTTATAATTTCAGAGATACAGCGCGTCGGCATCCATCAGTCTGTCGTTGAGCAGAGCAAAGACGGTTGACGTTCTACCACAAGATGGCGACAGAGACCGCATAATAAGAAAACTCAGCATACATTTCAAACTACAGCTGATCAAATCATTATAAAACAGGTAAGTGATATTCTAAGTCGATCTCTCTCTTTTGTAGTGCTGTATTATTCCAGAGTAATCTGGTAGTGTTTGCTTTGCCATGGCTTTTTCTGCGTTTATTATTGTGATCTCCCGATTGCAGCAGAGAAATACTGGGAAATCTCTGTGGACTGGTGGCATTTCATGCCGTTCCGCCTTATAATCTTAAAATGTCAGCAAAATCAGCTGTTTTGTCTTCACTTTAGACATTATGCAAGAGAATCATTAAAATACTAGCTCTAAAATGACATTGGTGAATTAGCAACGGTTCCTGCTGTTCTGACCGTCAGCTGCAGATGTGAATGAATGGCGGAAGAAAATAGTTCCTGGTACAAAAAGATTTTCAGACTCTCCGAGTTTGATTTTCTTTTTTAAACATACCATTATGCCATTGAACTGTTGTATAAACGCAATATCAACACTCGTAGCAGTGCAATGTGGTTTATATCGTCACTGGTGGGACATTAAAGTGCTCTGCCTGTAGCCTCGAGCCAACGCACAACTCCCAGCAGTGCCAATATACAGTCATATTGCACTGCTACTCGTGTGATATTGCTCATATATATAACTTCAGAAGTTTCCACTTATTTAAATGTCATCCTGTGTTCTTTTGCTGATATATATGTATGTATCCTGAGTTCCTGAAAAAAACACACACAAAAATTTCCTTGTGTGTTTGAGCACAGTTGGCGAATAAAGTTCATTCTGATACACGGTTGAAAATGTACATTTCTGAGTTAGAAGGAATTGTAGTTTTTTTTGCGTCTGTGTCTTTAAATGCAAATGAGCTTGTTCTCTCCGCCCACTCTTTAGTATTGCACTTTAGAGAATGATAACCACAGTCGAATGTCAGAATAAATACATCAAAAAGACAGTCAGACATGATGAAACAAAGAACCACAGTCACAAATACCATTGTAAGATGAATAAGCCACACACAAATGCCGTTACAATGTTTACACACACGCACGTTTAACACATTATGCTGTTTTGCTCATCTACACACTAGATGTGACAAGATACCCACTTAATGGGTAAATATACTGCTGTATAGAGATCATTATAGCTAAGTTACTGTACAAAATAAACCAGATTTAACATTCACAAACCAAGACTCCTATTGTGTGATTGAAGCGTCCTCGTTTATAGTTGTGTGCATTATGCAGCTGTGCTGATTCCAACGTTATGAATTATGCAGCTCCAAAAATACAGTTCAAAATGCTATAAATAATACAAAAATATAGCACTTACTGCTTCTTGAGTTGCAGTTTGATCATGAAGAGTTGGAATAGCCCGTTTAATCACAGTTTCTTAGCAAATCCTGTCGTGTGGAGGTAAATATAAGCATTAAAGTCCAAATGAATTGGAAGCTGTGACCTTTTTTTTTCGTATTGTGACAGTTCCCCGAGAAACGGAATATTAAATGAGAAAACAGTGGGCGTGGCTTGTTTTTTTCTACCGCGAGCTGATTGGATGTAGTAAAGTAGGCATTTTATTAAGAAAGATCAGGTTTTAAGAGTTAATACAACCTAACAGACAC
This sequence comes from Danio aesculapii, assembly GCF_903798145.1. NCBI lineage: Eukaryota > Metazoa > Chordata > Actinopteri > Cypriniformes > Danionidae > Danio > Danio aesculapii. The sequence goes on along the minus strand of NC_079437.1, from coordinate 59,242,242 downwards.
CTCCTCCTCACCCTTTCTGTTTGTTGTCAAAACTCAGACAGACGATATCTAAGAATTTACCTGAAAACAAACAGGAAGTGGATTTCCAGATTTCAATTAAAGATTACAAGAGCAAAGTTTTTTTTTTTTTCCGCAATGACATGCACAGATGAATTGTTCACCATAAAACTAGCAATATGAGCTAACAAAATCATATGGTTAGTTTTGATTTCATGTGGACTTTAATACTGAGACATGTTAATACGTGCTTGTCAATCAATATTGGTGGGAGGGGAAAACTGTACTGCTACGTCACATTGCAGTGGGTTTCAAAATCGCTGGTATTTAAATTCTATTTTGACATTAGGAAAGGTTAAAAAACACATAACTCCAATAAAACTGTAGACACACTAGACCTACACACTGTTCTGTTCAAACAGCACCCAAAAGTTGATTTTGCATGATAGGAGCCCTTTAAACACTGTTGATAGCTGATAGACTCTGAGTTTGGATTGGAGATGTGATGCACAGACTCACTCATCCAATCAAAGATGTCATCGAATAATGTGGAAATGAAGTGAAACTGCAAAATCAACACTTCCGCTGTACGAAAGCAACATGCCGAACGCTGTAGCGCATCAATCGCTGTTTTATGTCACATTTCAATTTTTATGATCTATTGCCAGGCGAGCAGATGAACAGCCACAGTCGGCTTTCTGTCACATGTGGAGCTGGTGAGTCTGATTTATTATACCGACGGATACAGATGCCTTGTTGCTCTGAAAGGCCTATTTTTTGCTGGTTAATTGGTTTATTTGGGGTGACATGGTGGCTCAGTGGTTAGCCCTGTCACCTCACAGCAAGAAGGTCACTGGTACAAATCCAGGCTGGGTCAGTTGGCATTTCTGTGTGGAGTTTGGATGTTCTCCCTGTGTTGGCGTGGGTTCCCTCCAGGTGCTCTGGTTTCCCCCACAGTCCAAACACATGCGCTATAGGTGAATTGAAGGAACTAAATTGGCCAAATGAATGAATGAATGGTTTATTTAAACTAATTCAAAACTTTACGAGTTCCTATGTGACATCACTCACTCACTATTTTTAGCTTAAACCTGCAACAAAAAAACCATAATGATTAAATATTAGCAGTGGTGACTCTGGTTTACTCAGCAAAAACCCAAACATGAGATTTCCATGGGCTATATTTTCATATAAGTATGAAAATTTGCAGCATACTGCTATTATTTTTAATTAACGCATTTTAAAGATGGATTTTAATTAATTGTCAGAAGTAAAATGCTAAATGTAGTTTAAATATAGTGCCTGACTTAACCAGTACCATTAATCATTAGACACCTCAAAATTGGGAAAATGGTAAGCACATTTTCATTTTTGTGTGACCCTTTAAGTGCATTTAATCTCACTTGCTATTCTTCGGCTTAGTCCCTGATTTATCAGGTGTTGCCACAGTGGAATGAACCGCCAAAGTCCCTTTAAAGTCCCTGTAATTTATAAATAAGTGACAAGAGTCAAAAGGTAAATGTACTAATGGCCTGTTTCCACTGAGTGGTACGGTACGGTTCGGTTTGGTACGCTTTAATGGCCGTTTCCACTGTCAAAAGGCGTACCGAACTGAACCGTACCGTACCACTTTTTCGACACCCTTTCGAAAGGGTACCAAACACGAGAAATGGTACCAAAAGGCGGAGCTAGACGCGCAGCTGAACGCTATTGGTTTACAGAGATACGTCACTCGCTTAGGCAACAAGCCAGAATGAAAACAAAAAACCCGCCATGTTTGAAATACAGAGCCGACGAGCCGAGACATTACAGCGGAATTATATATGCATATAATAATGAGCCATGGTCGATCCGGGCTCAAACAAACCTTGTCGTCGTCTTGATGAACAGCCACAAAGCCATGGAGTAGAGCAGAATCTACCCTGTGCCTCGTAGTTTTTTATGAGGCAGTCTGAAGTGCGAGCGGTTTCGCTTTCTTGTTTGTGTTCGCCGCGCGTCTATATCTGAAATAACAAACTTCTTGAGCTTATAATAATAACCTGCGCTTGATTATTGACGTGCTTTTAGAACCCGATCCTGTCAGACACTGACAAACGCGAGAGTGAAGCGTGAAAAAGCAAAGGAGAAGCCGGAATAAAGAGCACATTATTTTTTCAGCAAACGTGAACAAACTGCCATGTTTAACTATTATCATCACCTTTTGGACTATTATGAACTCAGAATGATGGAATTACTCTCTAACAGAGGCTACATGTGCTGCTGAAGATTACATACACAGACAAGAGGTTTACTCTGACTGTGGGCTATATTTCATGTTGTTTTTGAACCTAAATAAGCACTGAATGTCTGCTATATGTAGTTCTTCTGTAGTTGGTAACATATCGGAGACTGTAAGGGGCTGTATGTGTTTATATATATGTTCATTTATTTATTTATTTAATATAATTACAGACGTTACAGTAGGCTGTTTCACACTGTCATTGATCTGCAGCTATAATCAACTCATGTTTATTGAAAAGTTAGTAATAAACATTTCTACACAAGTATTTATGTGTGTAAATCATCTGTGTTGTGAGAAGTGCTTCTCATATGATATGTGAGTGACCCGTACAGCTTTATTTTAGACATTTATTCGAGCGAGAATGACGTCGACTGAAACTTTCTGTCATACACCATGCCCACCAAAAGGGTACCCTTGGTAGTGGAAATGCAAGCCTGATAAAGGTGACCCGTACCGACCCGAACCGTACCGTACCAGTCAGTGGAAACGAGCCATTAAAAACCTTTACTCTGCTAGATCAATGCACATGTAAACATACTGTAAGTTTGTAAGAGTTTTACTTGCATTTAAAAACCGCAAAACTCCCTATACTATTTTCGAAAATTATATCTATACCATAACTGTTGTGAAAAGTATGGAAATACATGGTTTAGATCAAATATGGAGACAGGAGCCATACTTATTAGGTCATCTGGATGTCATCATGGTGTAGTGTTTGGTACTAGGCCCAAAGAAAATCTTATTGAAACCTTTTTTTTTTCCTCTTGCGATGTCAACTTAAAATTTGAAACAGAGCTTGTTCAGTGTTTATTTTCTTTTATTTTTTAATTCGATCATATTTTAGAGTACTGTAGGTTTTGAAAAAAAAAGTTTACATTAATATTTATTTCATTCATCCTTCGGCTTAGTCTCTGATTTATCAGGGGTCGCCACTGTGGAATGAACCGCCAACACAGCAAATGCCCTTCCAGCCACAACCCAGTACTGGGAAACACCTATACACTCTCACATTCACACACACATACAATATATGGCCAATTTAGTCCATCCAATTCACCTATAGCATGTGTTTGGACTGTAGGGGAACCTGGAGCACCTGGAGGAAACCCACACCAACACTGAGAGAACATGCAAAATCCACACAGAGACTCCTGGCCCAGCCAGAACTCAAACCAAGGACCTTCTTACTCTGAGGAGGCAGTGCTAATCACCATGCCATCCATATAAATACTTCATATAAATCAATATTAAATGAGTTGTAATCTACATAAAGATAAAAACTAACATGCATATCTTTTTTTCTAATTCAGCTTATTTCTTTCAGTCAAATGTCAAGGAAAAACTTAAACTTGTTCCAATGTTACTAGTTTTTTTTTAAGTATTGATACAACCTGCAGAAACAGTGATAGCAAAATCTCTACCTCTATTGATAAGGCTGACAGTCCTTGAACTACTGTTGTATAATAACAGAGCCTATATCAGTGTCTGCAGGACCATCACCATCAAACCATTGACACAGAAATGTGTTGTGTGCTCACATGCTCAATGGCCCATTAAACAACACAGCTGACAAACTCATCAGCAGGACTGTCCTATCAGAGCCTGATGCTGCTTCAAGACTTTTTTAATTGGTGTTTTTAGTCAAGTTCTGGCATCTTAAGTCCTCAACCACCTTCTGTTCAATCAATGTCTGTTCATATAAAATATCAAATAAATAAATAAGTCAAATATATTCTTGAAGAACAGTTGATCTAGTCTGACCTTCTCTTCAATCGTCCAGACACTCTGCTCTTCCCTTTGAAAAGTGTTGATTTAGTGTTGATGAAGGTTTTCCTCTCTTTTGATCTCTGTGTTTATAGTGGGATCCAAGCATATTATTAAGGTCAAAGCTAATCTGCTGTAGCCTTTAACGTGAACATGTTGCTATTTTTGTCTTTTGTCTCTAATATCCTAATGACTGTCATGCACAGCTTAACCAAATAAGTGGATAAGAATATAAAACAAAATCATGAATCTAATAAGATTTAAGAGTGTTCGTAAAAATTTTATCATTAGTCCTTTACATACAATTACATTACATTACATTACATTTACATACAATTTGTAAGCACTCGTATTATAGCACAAGTGGATAGTCCTCTGCTGAGTTCCTCTAAAACTCTTCACCTCCTGCAGGAGCTCCTGTCCAGATGTGATAGACAACATTTGATAAAGCATTTACTTCTTTCAAAACTGATGTAATCTTCATTGTTCAAAATGTTTAGCTTTCAAAAAGGTCCTTTCTTTGAATGATTTAGGCACATCTATACCTGCCAACATTTGTCTCTGAATATCGTGGAGACTGGGGGTGGGGGTGCGTTGTTTGGGGGTGAAGTTTCTGAATAACTCTATTGAGAACTGAGATAGGATGCAGCGGGTTTTGGGTGGCTGCTGCGATCGAGTACTGTACCAGAGTTGGCGACCCGGGGGTATTTAAAGATTGTAACAAAACTAAGGGTGGGGGGGGGGGGGGGGGGATTAGAAATAACAAAACGGGATGGTTGCGGGAGATTGATCTGAAATACGGGAGACTCCCGGGAAAAACGTGAGTATTGGCAGGTATGGGAACATCTGCGACCAAAGGGTACCAGGATACCAAAAATCTCTTGCAGGACACCACTAGTCTCTCACAGACATCACTAGTCTCTCACAGCACATAACTAGTCTCTTAGACACCGAACCCCCATCACTATTCTCTTACAGACTTACAGACAAAACTTTTCACAGAACATGATTTATCAACAGAGAACCTTATAAACATTTACAATCACTAAAGAGGCTTAGTTCCTGCTGCAGAAAATACCAACTAATAGCCCGTTTCCACTGAGTGGTACGGTATGGTTAGATTCGGTATGCTTTTAAGGCCGTCTCCACTTAGCACAACCAAAAGGCAGAGCTAGCTGAATGCTATTGGTTTACAGAGATACGTGACTCGCTCGTGCAACAAGCCAGACTGAAAACAAAGGAACCGCCATGTTTTAAATACACAGCCTAGACATTACACCGTAATAAAATATACATATAATAATGAGCCTTGTCACCCCCCCCACCCCTCCACCCCCAAGCTCAAATAAATCTTGTCTTCATCTTGATGAGCAGCCACAAAGCCAAGAAGAAGAGCAGAATCTATCCTGTGTCCTGTAGTTTTTTACAAGGCTGTCTAAAGAGCGAGCGGTTTCGCTTTCTCGCTTGCGCTCGCCGCACATCTATATTTGAGATAACAATCTTTTTCGATGATAATAACATGCGTGTGACTATTGAAGTGCTTCTGACATCAGATCCTTTAGAAACGAACAAACACGAGAGTAAAACAAGGGAGCAAACGATTGTTTGAGCAACCTAGAAGATGAACAACCGAATCAAATCATGTTCATAGAAAGCTTAGTAATGAACATTTATGCACAAGTATTTATGTGTATAAAGCATCTGTGTTATGTGAAGTGCTTCTCATTTGATTTGTGAACGACCCGTACAGCTTTACTTTGACATTTTCTCAAGCAAGAATGACATTGACTGAAACTTTCTGTGGCCCAAATGGCCAATCAAACTAGTTTAAATGACCAATCAAACTAGCCCAAATGGCCGGTCAAATTAGCCCAAATGGGCAACAAAATTAACCCAAAAACTAACCCAAATGGCCAATTAAACTAGTCTAGATGGCCAAACAAACTAGCCCTAAACTAGCCCAAATGGTCACTCAAGCTAACCCAAATAGCCAATCAAACTAGCTTAAATGGCCAATCAAGCTTTTCTAAATGGCCAATTAAACTAACCAAAAACTAGTCCAAATGACCAATCAAACTAGCCCAAATTACCTTTCAAACTAGCCCAAATGGCCAATCAAACTAACCAAAACCTAGCCCAACTGTTTAATCAAATTAGCTTCAAATGTCCAATCAAACCAGCCCAAAACTAGCCCAACTGTCCAATCAAAATAGCCCAAAACTAGCATAAATATCCAATCAAGTTTGGTCAAATGGGCAACGGAATAACCCAAAACTAACCCAAATGGCCAATTAAACTTACCTAAAGGGCCAATCAAACTAACACAAATGGCCAATTAAAGTACCCAAAACTAGCCCAAATGGCCAATCAGTGACCCACACCGACCTCTACCGTATCGTACTGTACCACTCAGTGGAAACGAGCCTAAACGATAACACTTCCCCTCTTGTTTACTGTCTTCTGCTCACACTTTGTGATACCAGCTGTATTGAGCGCCTCATTTATAGGAAGATGTTTCATGTACAAGATGATGCGAGAGACTTGAGATACAAATGCAATGATCAAAATAACAACCACAACAAAAATGTGCCTGATATCTCACGTGTGTTGTGCTACGGCAGGCTAGAAGACGCCTTTTTTATTCCGTTTAATAACCAGCCAGTGAAAGACAAACTGAGGTAACTTAAATACACAGAGCCTGACATTTGAACTACTGTAAATAGGTAATACAGAAGAAACTAATGATGGCGGGAAAGCTGAACAAGGGAAATAATAGGTAAAACCATACCGAAGATGAGCAGTGTGATGGGGTGATGTTAATACTCAATCCTGATGTTGTCAACGCACAAATTACAATTGAGTTTATGTGAAAATCTTTTGGATGCAGTGATGTACGGCAAGAATTTATGACCTGGCAAGTTTCGAAGCAATCACATGAAACCCCATGCAAAAAAAAACATGGACAGAGAATGACGTTGCTTTCAGAGGCTCTCTTGCACTCTCTTATAAGAGCTTAATATAAATACAAGCCGTGAATGTTTGCTAGGCTACAGGTTGTTTTTCAGCACCAGAAAACTAGGATTCCTACACCTGCCTTAAAAAAACGGTAAGAAAAAAATACGTTATCTTAAATTGATTAAATCTCCTAGAAAATAACTCACCATATAATCCGGCCCTTATTTGAACAAACCTGAACAATTCAATAAAGACTATTAATGATATGTTAGCATCAACAATCAAACAATCATCTATTCCCAGAGATAGACAAGAAGAGCTCGCGTTTTCCTCCAATCCTAGTTTTTATTTTGCGTCCAGCAGATCAGACTGGAATTATCCTTGGTGAGCCGGTCTGAAGGGAAATACCGTGAGCTCCTTATATATTTAGAATAAAATTATATTAGGCCTTCTTTTTGATGTTTTGGAGGTCTCACTGGGATGGGAAGATCGGATAAGTTGCCACAGGTCTATAAGCAATGAAAAGTAAGAAATTAAAGCCAGGGCGCTAAAGCCAACTTGACAGAAAGCCCACATTTAAACTCTAAGGGGAAACCAGTTCAAAATCCAATTATTATGCAGCAGCTCTGAAACTCCCTCTCCACCACAGACTGCTGCTGCATACAGAGTTACACACTGAGAAATGAAAATATTACTCTGCGCGTGTGTGTGTGTGTGTGTGTGTGTGTGTGTGTGTGTGTGTGTGTGTGTGTGTGTGTGTGTGGAATCTATCGACAGAAGGAGCTTGTGGCTTCCGTGACTTATGGTGGGCATCACATTGCGGTATCAATAACTCATTAAACCTGCCCACACATGTATTGACTAATCCACAATGAATATTTCACAAAATACTGTACAGTCTGTATGCACCAATTAAAATACTATCTTATAAAACAGATTTATGTGTCACTTTGAGTTAGCAATTAGGCAGACTTTCCCTAAAAACTCCAAAACTCTCCACAAGAACTTGATTTAGCATTTTATGATGTGAGAATAACAATTAATTACCACAAAATAATGACCACCACACCATGATGGGATTTTTTGATGGTTGTCAGGATGTTTTTTAGTCAGTTGCTACGGTGTTCTGAGTGTATTCATTTGGGTTTTTTGAAAATGTTCTTGTAAAGATGCTAACAAAATGACCCCAGTTCAAACAGATCTGCGAAAATGACTAAAAATGCTGTTGTTCATGCCAGTAGGTGGCGATGTTGTAAAGAAACACTACACACATCTGCAACAAAGGATCGCTGTACTCCATGGTGCTGACATCAATGTGAGCATTTAAACTTCTGCTGTCCTAAACTATGCAGATCGCTGGAGAACTACAAATCTGCCACCACATGAACTACAACCACCATGATGCTTTGCGGCAATCAACTCCCGCTACAGCTGTGAACTATCTGGACTAAAACACACACAGGTGAGGATCATTCTTACTGATTATGAGGACTATATACACAGCACGCACACATACTTCTGTGCTGAGTCTTGTTCACTGTTTTGCACAAAAAGTTTCTTTGTCTATTCGTTCCGTGTTTTGATTCTTGCTTTCCCAGTGATGGGTTGCAGCTGGAAGGGCATCCGCTGCATAAAACATGTGCTGGATAAATTGGCGGTTCATTCCGCTGTGTCGACCCCGGAATAATAAAGGGACTAAGCCGAAAAGAAAATGAATGAATGAATTGATTCGTTGCCGACTATACTAACCATTTGTCTGTTTTTGACTACGATTCAGTATTCCCTGTATGCTTTCAGTTCAATTCAAGTCATGTTTATTTCTATAGCGCTTTTACAATGTAGATTGTGTCAAAGCAGCTTCAGTCTCAAGCTCTCCAGAGAAATCCCTTGTAGCATGATCGGAAATGCCAACACAATCTCACGGCAATTCGTAACTTTTTGATTTAGTGGCTAATACGTATGAATTCGTACGATCTAATTCGTACGATTTAGTACTATTTGCTCATCCCCCAATGCCGGTTGAGGTTGGGGGTGGGGTTAGGTGCCACGCCTCCTTTTTAAAATCGTACAATTTCGAATGACTGAACTCGTACGAATTTGTACGAATTAGCCACTAAACTGACAAAACGTAAAATACTTACGTTTTCTCGTGAGATCAGGCTGCATGATCACGTAACCTACACGCATCACTTGCATCAATTCATTCACGTTTATCAATTCTCCCACATAGCATCATGGGATAGCATAGCATCCATCGGATATGCTCTTCAGAATCTAGCCGGAAGTAGTAGGTCATCTGTGTACTTCTCGTATGCTGTTTTTCGAATTCTATGAATTCAGACATACTACTCAGCTTGCATACGGTTTTTATCATACTATATAGTATATAAGTATGTGACCTCCTTACTCACCTGTGCAGCCATGTTGTCGTTGTAGCTGGTGTTTTCTGGGAATTTTCCATACCTCTTCATCCCTAGTGTGGTCCTGGAAATTCTCAGTTTCAAAGGCTATTTAGCCCTTCTTCTTAACCTTACAACTTCAAGCGAAAGAGAATTGGGGAAGGGCTAAACGGTAGAATTGGGCCTTAATTCATATTCGATTATTGTTAAAATCATGTACATAAAACTCATTGGGTTTGCATAGCTAATTTGAAATGCAGGAACTGAACAGGAATTTCTAAGGTTCTCTCGCTTCACCTCTGAATGGAGCAGAACCCTGGGCTCAACAGCTTTCTGTAGGTGTTCAGGGCTGAACAGAAGCCACACCGAGGGATGAGCGCTGTATAATATCCTCAGCAATAAGATGTCTTTTTTTTTCTTTCTCCCAGTGCTTCTAAAAGAATAAGGCAGCCCCTGGGGCTTCTTTACTGCAGCTCGAGTAGAGCAAAAACACACAATAACAATCCCCACTGTGGTACAGGCGAGAGAAAAAAAAAAAGAAGAGGAAAAGAAAACCCGAGTCTAAACAAACTTTGAAAGTGCAAGCGTTTCTGGTGGCACGCTGACATTCTGGAGGAGGTGTGCTGCTGTACATCTGATGAGATTACTGCTGACAGCATTCCCTTCAGTCATACATATGGATGATCAGTGTGAGCCTCAGATAATGATGAGCTCTCGGTCCAGGTCAGAACATGCTACATATTTCAGACAGGCTGCTTTTACCATCATGTGTCTGTCCTGTTTTGTGTATGTGTGATGTTTTTTGTTTTCCTGCCCTCGTTAATCCGCTTGTTAGCTAATGGTTAGAGAGTTGTATTTGTGACCGGAAGGTCGTAGGTTCAGGTTTTAGCTCCAGCAAGGATTGTTGTTGGTGGGAGTGAATAACCAGTGCACTCATCATCCTCAATACCACCGCTGAGCTCAAGTCCCTTGAGGAACTCAACACTGTGGAACATTTAAAAACCCACTGCCTACTAGAATTATAGCAAAGCAAGCAAGCAGCAACCTCCCCGAAATAACTGAAACTGCAATCTTTAGGATCATATAAACTAGAAATTTCAAGAGTACAGTCAAAGCAGGGTGAATCGGCTTTCAGCTACTAACAGCGCCCCTCACTGCTGGAATCAGCTTCCAGAAATGATCAGATGTCCTCCAACAGTAGGCACATTCAAATCAAGACTGAAAACACATCTGTTTAGCTGTGCCTTTACTGAATGAGCACTGTGCTACGTCCCACAGATCGCACTATTATGTCTTTCTCTTCTTTTTCATTCTTTTATAACACATTTGATCTGTTTTTATGCTTATTTATTTTATTTTTTTACCATTTTTATTTTTTGTTTTTATTTCTCTTATACTTGTTTCTTTTATTCCTGTTTATGTAAAGCACTTTGAATAGCTACTGTGTATGAAATGTGCTATATAAATCAACTTGCCTTGCCTTGCCTTGCAATTCATCGAAAAGCCACTAGGGGGTGGCTCCAAAACTGAGCACATTTCTATTGACTCCAATGTTAAAATGCCCAACTTTACAGTAGAAAAAAAGATGTTTACAGCCTGGTACAAAAAAAAGATTAATATAGCTAACATTACCGAGCATAATGAAGTCCAAACAATGAAGAGCGAATCTATCGATGCGCAGCTCCACAAGTCCCAAACCAAGCAAGCCAGTGGCGAGGAACAAACTTCAACAATTGATGAAAGTGAAGGAAAGAATCAGACACACAGATAGGACCAAATTACAGGGATTACAGGATTAAATAATATTTAATTATTAATCTTTATAATTAAAATAATAGCTAATATAAATATACATTTGACCACCCCTATAACGGTTCATACCATTGTGAATGCATGATCGCGCCAGTCAGTCTGCAAAAAAAAATATTCATTCAGCAGTCTGAAACCGGCAAATCGAGACTGTAAGTGTTCACATGACACTTTTCTTGTTAAATAGGTGTTTGTATTTACATGTAGTCTAAACGTAAAGTC
>NC_079437.1:59203315-59225815 GCF_903798145.1 Danio aesculapii | reverse complement strand
AACCTTTTCTCCACACTCTTAAAGTTTTCTAGCTAAATCTCTACCAGACTCTGCCCAGTCTTCTAGCCAAACCTCCATCAAGTCTCTATGCAGTCTTCCAGCCAAAACTCCTCTCCAGACTACATGCATTAAGGCAAACTTTTTCCCAAGATTCCAACCAGTTCTTCAGCCAAGACACCGCTGGTCTCTGTTAAGCTCAACCTCAACTAAACCTTTGACACTTACACCTGGCACAGTGTGTTAGTTTCAGTCACCAGCTCCATCTTGGTTAATGAATCCACCATCTCTGCCTCTAACTTCTGAGATGTGAACTTCACCTCAGCCCTTTGATTGCTTTGATCAGCTCCACCATGTTTCCATGCTCCATCGTCTCCACTGTGGCTTGTCATCCCATCAGTTCAACATAACTCTTTAATAAAAATAAAATATAGGAAATCCAAAACCTGAAAAGAGAAACACTTAATGATATTTCATTATGTTTGGGGTCTATACAATGGATGGGCAAACTTGATCCAGGAGGGCGGGTGTTCTGCATAGTTTTCCTCCAACCCTAATTAAAAAACACCTGCCTGTAGCTTTCTAGTGATCTTAAAGACACCAATTAGTGTGCTCAGGTGTGTTTGATTAGTGTTGGAGCAAAAATCTTCAGGGACACCGGCCCTTAAGGATCAAGTTTGCCCATCTCTGGTCTATACACTCTTCAATAATTTAGTTTTTACTTCCTTTTTTATTAGCTGAGCTTAAATATCTAAAACATTTTCTATTTACACAAAATGTCTATTTCTCTCAAATATTGTTTCCACATGTGTCTAAATCTGTGTTAGTGAGCACATCTCCTTTGGAGAGATAATCTATCCACCTCTCAGGTGTGACAAATCAAAATGCTGATTAGGCAGCATGATTATTGCACAGGTGTGCCTTAGGTTAGCCACAAAGAAATGGCACACTAAAAACGTGCAGTTTTATTACACAGCACAATTCCACAGGTTACAAGTTATGAGGGAGCATGGAGCATGGAAAGCCAAAGGAAATGGAGAGCCAGGGCAAAACAGAGGGTTTGAAAAGCTAAGACAAAGCTAATGTCTCAAGAAACAATAGTGGAAATCTGAAGTGACAGAGGTCCAAAGAGAAACTAAAGTGAAAAGGAGCCCAACTGAGCTATGGGGACAGGGTGTAGTGCCGAGGTAGAGGGAGGTGGGTGCCTGGAATAGCCTTCCTGATAACATCCAAGGCTCAGACACATTCTCCCAATTCAAAAATAGATTAAAGACCTATTTGTTTGGTAAAGCATACACTCAGTGCACCACTTAGCAGGTTTCCACACAGGTTTCTGCATCTTGTTTATATATGAACAGCAGCTATGCTAATTATTCTCTTTATTCTCCATTTCCACCTGGGGATACTCTTCCTGAGGCCCTCAGACTATGCAGAGTCACTGATTCAATCCAAGACCAACGACAAGATGATCCCAAGGTTTCCATATCCTGGACCAGGCTGTATCCTGAGCAGCTACTGTGGTGGTCATGGAGGAGTGGAGAACATGAGACTGATTCCTGTGACGCTCCAGGGACAGACGAGTCTTTGCTGAGGCCAGCTTCCAGCATGAATATTGCACAGGTGTGCCTTAGGTTAGCCACAAAGAAATGCCACACTAAAAATGTGTAGTTTTATTACACAGCACAATTCCACAGGTTACAAGTTTTGAGGAAGCATGGAACATGGAAAGCCAAAGGAAATGGAGAGCTATAGAGCCAGGGCAAAACAGAGGGTTTGAAAGGCTAAGACAAAGCTAATGTCTTAAGGAACTGAGACAATAGTGGAAATCTAAAGTGACAGAGGTCCAAAGAGAAACTAGAGAGAAAAAAGCCCAACTGAGCTATGGGGACAGGGTTTAGTGCTGAGGTAGAGGCAGGTGGGTACTTGACCAAGCCAGAGCCTGAGGGATAGGAGAGCCTAGCTGAGCTGCTGGGCTAACTGGCCATAGTGGAAACAAGGTAGTCAGAAACCAAGGTGAATTCAATGGGAAGAGAAAGAGTGCTATGTAGGACCAGTGGAGGTTCAGGGGACATAAGACGTAGAAAGATGGTAAAGTGGATTGGAGAATGCTGACATTTTTCTTATTTAAATAATTAAAAATACAGCTGCAGCTCACCCTTAATGGTAAGGGTGTGAGTGGGGTTTTCATTAATGACCTTGATCCCCACTAGCCGCCTCTCGATGGGAGGTTTTGTTGCTGACTAAAGCCTAGTTCACACTACAGGATTTTAAGACTGATTTGAGCCCAATTTGGAAGTTAAGCTCGCCGACAGATCGGGCTGTGATCGGGAAGAAATCTGCGGGTGCTCTGCGCTCGCCAGTCTTTATGTGTGAACTACTGAACAACGCATCAAAGAGGCTCACTGAAGCATCGCCGACACCTCGCAGACGGAAATTCAATATCTAGCATGCTGAATATTCTAGAGCAGTCGGCCGAATCGACCCCACGTGCGGTCAGATGTAGTAACAAGCTGCAGCTAATGAGAGAGCATATCAGCTTGAGCTGAATGACCGTGTGCTCAGGAGCTCAACAGAAACGTCTGTGATTGGCCAGAATGGGCATCGATGCACTCGCTTCATTCTGCCTTAACACGGACACGAGAGTAGGATATATTAACAGTGGAGATAGCCTTCTGTAACTACTAGAATTACCATACTGGTTTATGTTTATGTTTTTTATATGTTTTTATGTTATTATGTTTTTGCTATCAGAAAGTTATGTTTATGTTGTGTTGTCAGATCTTGTAGTGTGTCACCCCCCTCTTGTGAATATTTACGTAGTGTCAGGTAGTGTGAACAGCACAGAGATCTGCCGATGTTTAAAATTCTGTAGTGTGAACTAGACTTAAGACACCTGGTCAGCTGTGCCTCAAGGCTCTGGCTCTGGGGCAATGGCTTGTCAATCATAGTTGGCTCAAGGGGGATATTTACAGTATGTTGCAAAGCAATGTGAACAGATAGCGTATGGTGGCGCTGGTGTGTGTACCCTCATAGAAACCAATGTTTACAGTTCTACAAGATATGGTGCAGTAGACTTCAGGCTATCCGTTTGCTATGGGGTCCAGCATCTGGGCTCCAGGGCCTAAATATCGTACTTATTTTCATGCCTAAAAAAATTAACAACAACAAAAAGATTTTATGTACAAATTTAAACAAAGTAGCTTCTAGTTTGCCAAAAATGTAAAATACTTGGACAAAGCGTGTCAATGTTTTTTAAATATCTACTTTTTCCAGTCCACACTACAACATTTCCAGTAGGTTTTATTTAACAACCAATAAAATGTTGAAAATAACTGCTGCTCTCTAGTATCTAGTATACTATGTGCTTTCCCATCACCAACAAAGTATATATGTGAAGTGCACAGTAACTAAATTCGGTTCCTGTCTGCATCTAAACCAAGCACAGTGGACAGTTACTGATTCACTATTACAGCATATGACTAAAAGTTGGATCCTCTTATGATCTTAATCCTCTTTGAGCTGAGGCAGAATGAGTAAGGTAGGGTTGTCTCCTGCAGGTGTTCTATCGAGGTGGTGCAATTGTTTATAGTGCCGCAGGCATGAGGAGACATGTTATTGATGGCCTGTGTGTTGAACTCCGAGGGCTTTCTAGATAGAAATTTGAGTGATAATCCAGCTGGAAGGAAGTCATCATCTCTGAGCTGCACAAATCCTCGTTTTACTCCTGTCCACAAAAAAGAAGGTGCTCAAAAACAGCAGGCTAGTGATGCTTCTCTGTTTAATTGCTTCCATTACTTGTTCAATTTGCAGAAATGACCTCATATATCATTATTATGCTAACAGCACACACAAACATCGATACCTAACAAAATACTGCTTTTATTAAAATGCTAAACAAAAATGCTTTCACTTTTAAAAGGTTTTAAAGGGCACCTATGGTAAAAAATCTACTTTTCAAGCTGTTTGGACAGACATATATGCATGTATGGTGTATAGACTGTCATATTGGGGTGATATAAGCACACCCAGTGCTTTTTTTTTAATTTAACAACATAAAAAATGGTGGACCAATTGGAGCGGTTTTCAGATCGACCGCAACTTTACATAGGAGTGTGGTCCCCCCGCCCACCAATATTGATTGACAGGCACGTCATCATATCCTCAGTTTGTTGATTCACGTCCGCCATTTTCAGCGTAAGTCGAAGCGATATCACTAAAGGAACACCCTAGCTCTATTTTTAGATGCAAGACTCATTGGGCTCAACACAAGATCAGTATTCTCCACATTATCACTCTAATCAGAATTATTGGTTGTATCTTTAGGTAGGTTTGCAAACATGTGTACTTCTCATTGAGTCTACCTTATAATTCAGCCATTTGCATTTCTCGCGATCACAGAAGCTCCCTGTGATCTTAACTAGGTGCTGCTGTACCTGACGCTGTGCCATGCGTTTTAGAATTCTAAACATGGGTTTCTATCAGGGTACACACAACGGCGCGACGATTCGGGACACTTCATGTTTCTGCCGCGCTACAGAGAGTGTCTGGTGTGCCATGTCGCGGCTTCGAGCGACGCATCCGGTGCCTCTGTCAAAGTTAATTCAGTGTACGTGGTTATTAGTTTCTGTGTACAAGCTCGGCACTTGAAACTAGCACACAGTTGGCTGTAAAACTGTACAAAGACACAAATGATTTTGTACTCTCTGCTTGGTCTGTGTCAGAGTCGTATATGTACGACTGAATGCTGTACCTCTCCCTCCTGCTCCTTCTCTCAGTCTGCCCAAACACAGAGCAGGTGAGCTCATGGCTCCGCCCCTTTATTACGTTGGGCGGGAAGCCGAAACTAATCTACATGTGAAGCAACACACCCATAAATCAGCAAACTGTGGACACGCCCCCAACACCTAAACTGGCACACTCAGAAGAACCATAATATTGTTATTAAATCATACAAAAGAGGTAAACTATGTGCCCTTTAAGCCGTTTTGGTGAAATATCCCCCTTGTCAGTCCTGTTATCTTGTGTGTTTTTCTTTTTTTTTGCAATAACCTGTGTATCCTTTCATTATTCAACAAAACACTACCAAGGAATCGTTTCTCAGAGCTGTCTATCTCCATGAAATCTTCCATTTGCTTTCTCCGTCTTTGCTGTTTCCTGTTATAAAACATGCAGTCTAAATTCACACAGGCTTTGCATTTATTCAGTCATCCATTCATTCATTTTCACGACCAGTGCATCCTCTTATAGTTAGGATCAGGGTTGTGCCCTGTATAATATCTTAAATGCTTTTGCAAAATAATATGTAAATAAATGCCTGTATTAAAAATACAGCCTGCTACTGTACACTGTTTCAAAATAGTGCTTACCTATGTACAGTGCATACATGCACATACAGTATAATATGCTAAAAACTGGAGCTTGACCTGTATTTTTGAAGGCACACAGATACTTGTTTTGGTGGTTTACGAGGACCATTGGCTTATATATTGTATTCTGTAAAAAAACAAAAAAACAAAAGGGTTATTATATGTACACTCACCGGCCACTTTATTAGGTACACCTTACTAGTACACGGTTGGACCCCTCTTAATCCTTGGTGGCATGGATTAAACAAGTTACTGGAAATATTCCTCAGAGATTTTGGTCCGTGTTGACGTGATAGCATCACGCAGTTTCTGCAGATTTGTCGGCGGCACATCCTTGATGCGAATCTCCCGTTCCACCACATCCCAAAGGAGCTCTATTGGATTGAGATCTGATGACTGAGGAGGCCATTTGAGTACAGTGAACTCATTGTGATGTTCAAGAAACCAGTCTGAGATGATTCACGCTTTATCAAATCATGCTTTCAAATGGTTTCCAGCCATTTCCAGCATGGTCTTAGCTGGTCAGGCTGGAAAATGACCAGCTAAATCCAGCTAAAACCAGCTTGACCAGTCTGGTTTAAGCTGGACATAGCTGGTTTTGGCTGGGCTCCCAGCCTGTCTAGGCTGGTCAAGCTGGTTTTAGCTGGTTATCTCCCAGGCTGACCAGCTAAGACCAGGTTGGAAATGGCTGGAAACCAGCCTGGAAATGTCCAAAATCCCTCTCAAACCAGGCTGGCCGACCTGCTAAAACCAGCCAATCAGCCTAGGCTGGTTTAAGCTGGTGTTCTCAGTAGGGACTACAAGTGATATGCCACAACAACAATTTTATTGTAAATAAATGACTGCAACAATAAAATATATGTGAATATTGGAAGTGTGTGTGCATATTGTGTGTGATTGTGCATGCACAAGTGCATATCTTTGTGCATAACTGTATGTGCACATTCATATGTATGTGTGTGTGGGTGTTTGTATACATTCAAAACATGTGTTTCAACCTACCGCGCCACTGTCACCCATTGTTTAGCTAGCTGTATTAGCATGGTGCTTTGAAATCAGCAGGAGGTTGATACACCATTCTTTACTAGAGAAACGACGATTCGACCTGATATAACTCATACAACCTCATCTACAACGGCACAGGTACTGAACAAAATATTATCTTGTTATTTTTTTACTTTCTTACCCAACACAGGCTCACTGTGAAAATGTAGCCCTGCGGACGTTTATGGACACAGCGAATTATGTAGGCAGAGGTACGTATGGCTGCATTTCATTTTTTTTAAACGAACGCTATGGGGCGGTGTGACCTTTTCACGCTTACCAGCTGACCGCTTACCTCCGTATGGACGGCATTCCGGCTGCAACCAGTTTGTCACGTTAGCGTGCCACGTACGTCGGCGGATTTGACTTAATAACATCTCATTTGAGATGCTGCACATCGATGGATTTGCTCTTGAGTGTTTGGACTTTCAGCAGTGAAAATTAAACCACACTGAACTGAACTGAACTGAACTTCAACTCTGAAAACTGGACTGAGACAGTTTCAATTGACTAAAATCTTCTATGTTAAGCTGCTTTGACACCCCTGCTGAAAATTCCAGCTTAAACCAGCCTAGGCTGGTTGGCTGGTTTTAGCTGGTTGACCAGCCTGGTTTTAGAGGGGTTTTGGCCATTTCCAGGCTAGTTTCCAGTCATTTCCAGCCTGGTCTTAGCTGGTCAGGCTGGAAAATGACCAGCTAAATCCAGCTAAAACCAGCTTGACCAGCCAAAACCAGCTATGTCCAGCTTAAACCAGGCTGGTCAAGCTGGTTTTAGCTGGATTTAGCTGGTCATTTCCCAGCCTGAGCAGCTAAGATCAGGCTGGAAATGACTGGAAACCAGCCTGGAAATGGCCAAAACCCCTCTAAAACCAGGCTGGTCAACCAACTAAAACCAGCCCAAAAGCCTAGGCTGGTTTAAGCTGGATTTTTCAGTAGGGACAATCTCCATTATAAATGCGCTATAGAAATAAAGATGAATTGAACTGAATTAATTCGTAATGTCTATTCAGGATTGTGGGTAGTGTAGTTTTAAATTCACCTTATGTATTCATTTTGTTTTTAATGAAGCTTTAATGAAGCCCCACTGACATTTTAATGGTGTTTTAATGAAATCACACAGACTTGTGGCTTCAGCAGAAGCATATATCTTCACCTAACAACCCCAGAGCTCAGGGTAGGTCTGTCTAGAAAGCATAATGCTTCATCATAATAAATGTATTTCTCAATGGAGAAAAAATAAACAAAACGTAATGGGATTCTTACTTCCAGAACCCTACTGTTGTGTTCTATTATGTCCTGTTGATTCTTCCCCATAATAAATGAAATATTAGACACTTATGTTTTTTGCAAGCTAGTTAAGGGAGCTAAAATAAAGCCCACGCCACATGATGGTGCCAGTAGCTGAAATACCCCGGCGCAGTGGCTCAATGTAATTGGAAGCAATCGTTCATCCATAAAGGTATTTCTGCATAACGATGAGCAGATGGTGTGGCACTTTGTGCTGAGGAAACTTAAGAATGCTCCAAGTCTAACAGGCAATTACACTCCTCCTATGCACAATTTACTCATCCGTAAGCGGCCCAGTCGTGCTCCTCAGAGAGGTGAAGCAGCCAATTTCACTTCAGATGCTCCAGCAATTAAAGGTGGAAACACTCTCAGATATGTGCAGTCACACTCGCTGAGGGGCAAGACAGGGAAAGAGAGAAATGGGGGGACTGAGAAAGATATTTAAGTGCAAACGGTAATTAAGGGACAATCCCAATTCTATTTTTTCTAAGTGTTGAAAATGATCATGAATTTGGAGGGATTATTTTTTAATCAATAAAGGATAACCCCCATTGGTGCAGATAGCCGTGTGTATAGTTCATTAATATTTAACGCCATTATGCTGTGTTCACACCAGACGCGTGAATAGATGTGAACTTTATTGTGAACTCCTGCACTCCCCCCACTCACCATCATGAACAGCACTGTGGCTGAAGTAGAGTCATTCAGGTTCCTGGGCACCACCATCTCTCAGGATCTGAAGTGGGACATTCACATAGACTCTATTGTGAAGAAAGCCCAGCAGAGACTGTACTTCCTTCGTCAGCTGAGGAAGTTCAACCTGCCACAGGAGCTGCTCGTACAGTTCTACTCAGCTGTCATCTAATCCATCCTCTGCACTTCAATCACCGTCTGGTTCGGCTCAGCTGCCAAACCCGACCTCTGTAGATTACAGCGAATAGTCCGGACTGCTATGGTTTGTTCTGTAGACTATCGAAAAAATATAGCTTAAAGGGGCTAAAAATTTTAACCTTAAAATTGCTTTTAAAAAATTAAAACCTGCATTTATTCTAGCCGAAATAAAACAAATAAGACTTTCTCCAGAAGAAAAAATATTATCAGACATACTGTGAAAATTTCCTTGCTCTGTTAAACATGATTTTGGAAATATTTAAAAAAGAAAAAATTCAAAGGGGGGCTAATAATTCTTCAACTGTATAGATAGATAGATAGATAGATAGATAGATAGATAGATAGATAGATAGATATACATAGTGTGTGTGATGGTTGCTCTACCGCTGTATCATTCTTTTATGATTGAAATGTTTAAAAACAATAATCCTCAAAGAAAGATTGGAAGACATTTGGATATTTCACCTTCAACAGTGCTGAACATCATTAAAGGAATCTGGAGGAATTTCAGCACTTAAAGGACAAGAGTGCATACCTGAACAACCGTGATGTCGGATCCCTCAGGTGGCACTAGATCAATGGAGCAATATCACCACATGGTCTCAGGACTACTTTGACAAACCTTTGTCAAGTACCACAATACATAGTTACATCCACAAATACCAGTTAAAACTGTACTGTGACAAAAGGAAGCCCTATGTTAACATTGTCCAGAAGCAACAATTACTTCTCTGGGCTTAGAGCAGGGGTCACCAATCACGGTCCTGGAGGGCCGGTGTCCCTGCAGGGTTTAGCTCCAACTTGCCTCAACACACCTGCTTGATTGTTTCAAGAATACCTAGTAAGACCTTGATTAGCTTGTTCAGGTGTGTTTGATTAGGGTTGGAGCTAAAATCTGAAGGACACCGGCCCTCCAGGAACAAGTTTGGTGACCCCTGGCTTAGAGGCATCTGGGATGGACCATCACACAAATGTTCTGTGGTCAGATGAGTTAGTATTTCAGGTATTTTTGGAGAGAAATGGACATCATGGGCTCTGGACCAAAAAAGAAAAGGATCTTCCACACTGTTTCCAGCAACAAGTCCAAAAGCCAGGGTCTGTCATGGTATGGGGTTGTGTCAGTGCCCTTGGCAAAGGTAACTTGCACCTCTTTGATGCAAGTCCTGGCTGTGGAGGAAGAGGATACAGGTACTTGACTGGCCTACCTGCAGTCCTAATCTCTCTCCAAAAGAGAATGTGTGGTGCATTTTGAAGCGTAAAATGGACCAATGAGGACTTCATATTGTTGCCCTTCTTAAGACTTTAAGACTGGGACAAAATTACAACTGCAACACTACATCACTTGTTGTCTTCAATCTCTAAATGTGCATATATAAATATATTATTTTTGTTGGTTAATGGCTGAGAATTGTTATAAGTTCATAGTTATAAGTTCATAGTTTCTAATTGTATAAGGTTATCCATTTATTTATCAGTTCGCATGTCCCTCCATACCCCCATATATTAAGCTCTTTTTTTAAATGTTAGCATTAGCTGAACTAATCCCCTTAAATAGTCCAGTAATAATGTCCCACCATTTAACAAAGTGACACAGAATATTTACAGCTGAGGCACTGAAGTGCTTTTGTTCTCAGCAGGACAGAGAGTGCTTTAATGCGGTTTCACATTCAGCCGCCCACAGCTACAGTTCCTCAGCGCTGACGTTAATTTCCCCGTGTGTCACTCAATATGAATATACACTTCGGCGTACTTTCAGAAGTATTCGGATGCAAACCTAATAACTTATTCATCAGTCTGATGCACTGTGCTGCCTGTCAGTGATTCAGTGCAATTTGATTATGAAGGCGATTGAAACGGGGATCAGTAGTCTAATTATTCCCCTCATACTGAATGATATTATGATTAAGGTGTTTTATATGAGATGCTTTTAGAATATACACATTATGGTACACTTATCGATTAATGGCATGCATTATGACCCTGCATGATGCCATCCGAAGTTCCCTACTGAGTTACACAAATCAACACACAGTTCATCTTCATTATAGTATCATACAGAGTCTTGAGTGTTTCATCAAGCTTACGAAAGCCTCAAGGGTAGTGAATTATTTGTTATGCTTGTTATGTTCGAATTTACGCTCAAAGATTCTCTTTTGTTCGCAGTCAAATGGTGTTTACATGGTAACAGTGTGTACGTGTCAGTACTGCACTTCCATGTTGTGGTTAAAATAAGACTTAAAACAATTTGAGAGTAATTTTAGCCAGATTAAATTAATAAAACATCTCTGTTTACATTCTTAGTCAGAATATCATCTAAAGCCGGGGTTATATTTTGGACAAATTTTGAAAAGTCTAAATCCAACAGTGATTGTAACATGTCAGAATCAGAATCAGAATCAGAAAGAGCTTTATTGCCAGGTATGTTCACACATACGAGGAATTTGTTTTGGTGACAGAGCTTCTACAGTGCAACAGGATAACAGAGACAGGACAAAAAACAGATAATAAATATATATATATAAAAAAATAGAAGTAGTGAGTGCAAATATACAGATTGACAAGTGTATGTACATGTTTATTACTATATACAACGTTATATGTGCAGCTGTTATGTGCAAATTGGCATGTAGAGTGTGTTGTTGAATAAGTGTATATGTGTATAAAAGTGTATGGCAAGTAGTGATGTTGGTTCCACAATTATTATCATCAAGTGTTCATGAGATGGATTGCCTGAGGGAAGAAACTGTTTCTGTGTCGGGCTGTTCTGGTGCGCAGTGCTCTGTAGCGTCGACCAGAGGTAAAAGTTCAAAGAGGCAGTGTGCTGGGTGTGAGGGGTCCAGAGTGATTTTGGCAGCCCTTCTGCTGGCTCTGGATAAGTACAGTTCTTGGGGAGTAGGAAGGGTTGTACCAGTGATTCGCTCAGCAGTCCGAACTATTCGATGTAGTCTTTGGAGGTCATATTTAGTAGTTGAGCTAAACCAGACAGTTATTGATGTGCAGATGACTGATTCAATGATGGAGGTGTAGAACTGTTTCAGCAGCTCCTTTGGGAGGTTAAACTTCCTCAGCTGACGAAGAAAGTACAGCCTCTGTTGAGCTTTTTTGACAATGGAGTCAATGTGAGTGTCCCACTTCAGGTCCTGAGAGATGGTGGTGCCCAGGAACCTGAATGACTCCACTGCTGCCACAATGCTGTCTATGATGCTCAGTGGGGGGAGAGCAGGGGGGTCTATCCTGAAGTCCACTATCATCTCCACTGTTTTGAGCGTGTTGAGCTCCAGGTTGTTGTGACTGCACCAGACAGCCAACTCCTTAACCTCCTGTCTGCATGAACTGCATGAACACAATCCTCATGTCACACTGTAAGGGCCAGGACACACCAAGTCATAGTTCGTCCGCTGGACTTCGTCGGTTCGTCCATCAGCGATTCCCAAAATTTGTCTCAGACAAACAAATTCTGGCCAAAATTGCACAGTGTGAGTCAGGCTTAAAGATCCCCTTAATTATTGGCTGAAATCTCTTGTATTTGATCACTCGCATGTTCTCTGACAGTGGATCCATTCTTCCTCCAAATGAAAATCAATTTAAGACACGTTCCTGTAGTGTGACTTCATCTATGACCATCTATCAAAGAGTTCCCACTAGGCAATCTGAAGATCGTAACCCTAACCCAAATTCAGACCTTAACCCATGCTGTCAAAATCATTCAAAGTTGGAAGCATTTGAAAGAAATAGGGCATAGGGGGATAACTTGAAATAGTGCACAGCCAGGAACTCTATAGATATAGTTCCAACCACACAAGTTTGCGACGCTCTTTGTGAATGTTCATTAGAAAGGTGGATTCGGGAAACACCAATTGGATGAACTATACTATGCTTCTTACGACAGAACTTGCAACCTTAGTTGGCTAACGATGGTTTTGGGAAAAGCGACCTGTACTGAACCTTAACTGTAGCGCTCAGTAGAAATAAAGCATTAGAGCACTTCAACATTACGACATGGGGATCATATCCATACAGTCTGACAAGCTACAATCAGTCATAACTAGGCCCACACGGGATCTATGCGCGCAGAAATCCGCAGATTTTTAGCCCATCATCGAGTCTAATAATTTACTTGTGTAAATGTGTGTAAACTTATATTTATTCAGATTTTAAATTAATTTCCATAAAATTATTGACTAATATTAAAATGTTCATGTGATTTATTTACACATGGATTACCAGGACATACACTACGGACAATTTAGCTTACACTATTCACCTATAGCACATTTGTTTGGAAACCCACACGAACATGGGGCAAACATGCAAACTTCACACAGAAATGGCAACTGAGCCAGCTGGGACTCGAACCAGCAACCTTCTTGCTGTGAGGCGACAGCGCTACCCACTGCGCCACTGTGCAGCCCTCCAAAATCTTAATATTTAATAAAACTCCTAAAAAATGTGTACTTACAATGTAGGCGTAGTGAAAAAGTGTATTGAAATCGAACTGCAATACCAAGTTCAACCACTGGATGTCAATCTTACATACTGCACCTTTAATAAATATGAAAGAAATGTGGATGATGTGTCAGGATGATTGACAAAACACCTAAGTAAGCAGCATTACAGTCCATTAATGAGGAAGTAGTATGTCTCAAAAATATTTTCTTCACAAAAAAAGCAGGCTTCATAATTTTGGGACCCAGTTTAATTATGCGAATTGGGACGCAGCAGAGGTCTCTGTATTTCATCGAGTCTTGCTCTTCCCAGAGGAGTGTGTTCATTCCATGCTCTTCTTCATGATGTTCAGAGCTCACTTTAATTGCTCCTTGGCTCCAGGAGAAACCTTCGAGCTGAGCGGGAATAAACGCAGGACTTGTGTGGATGAGAGTAGAATGAACTTCCCCACATTGGGATGAAGCTTATATACGAGTGCTGTTTTTTATGGGAGCTCTTAAACGTTTTTTTTTTCCTGTGTAAAATACATCCATATATCAATTCTCCAAACCACTTGCCCTCTGTAGGGTTGCAGGCTAAAGTGTAAAGTCTTATGTAAGATATTGATCTTATTTTTTTTCTTCAAGAGCTTGAAGTTCAAGCTGGTGTAACTTGTTTTAAACGTCTTCACAGTTTTATTGGGCAAAGATTTACTGCTGCTTCTCTGATACATAGATATAATTTTGGTTTTATTATTAGAACTACTAATGATATATCTTTTAAATAAGAAATCCAATACTGTCATATAGAGACAATATATATATGACAAAATAGGACTATGTAACATTCATTATATTTAAACAAGTCAACACAATACTAATGTTTTAACCTCAAAAGGGTTTAAAAAAGCAATATTTAATGCAATAAACTTGATTTAATTGCAAAAGGGATATTCTGACCAATCATTTACTTAAAAAAAATTATATAAAAATATATTAAAAAAAAAAAAAAAAAAAAAAAAAATATATATATATATATATATATATATATATATATATATATATATATATATATATATATATATATATATATATATTATTATTATTATTATTATTATATTATTATATTAATTACACATATTTTTTTACATTAAAATATATGCAAAGGATGGCATATTATAAAAATACCTTATTGTTTATATATATTTCTAATTAAAATTAATTATATTTAATTATAATTAATTATTTTTAATTATATATATAGATCATTTGGTATCAGAAGTGGCTTATACAAAAGGCAAAGGCCTCTAGATTGCTTATTTTAGCAAAATAAATATGATAATGTCTTTAATTCAGTGTTTCCCAACCCTGTTCCTGAAGGCACACCAACAGTACACATTTTCAAGCTCTCCCTGATCCAACACACCTGAATCAACTCACCAGAACATTAGAAGAGACTCCAACACCTGAAGTGAATGGGTGAGATAAGGGAGACATCCAATGTTCTGTTGGTGTGCCTCTAGGAAGAGGGTTTGGAAACACTGCTTTAATTGTTTAATTAGCACAGTAAGGTCTAAGTTTGCTTAGACAAAAGTCTTGTCATGTACAGTATAGAATATAAAGTCTTGCTGCAGTGGAAACAGAATGAATATTGTGTCTGACTCCATCATGAGCTTGGAGGACTGCGTCCATACATCTCTGCAATGACTCAAATCACTGATTAATAAAGTCATCTGGAATGGCAAAGAAAGCATCCATGCTTCAGGTTCATCAAGATCCTATGGATTCATCTTCAATGCCTCCTCCTTCATCTTACCCCAGACATGCTCAATAATGTTCTATATATACACATCTAAATCTCACTGAAATATGAACTGGCTCCTGACGTGTTTTGTTGGACTCCTGGAAAACCTTGGGCTTCAGTCAAAACTCCCCAAGCACTTCCTGTCATGAATTATAAATATGCTGCTTAAAAACAAATAGTGAACTGATTATGAAGTCACACAAACCAGAACCAACTCTGAATGCCTCTTGATGAACCCCTGAGCCGAATCATTAAAGTCGGTCACTCTGTGGAGGTTTCTCTCAAGAACGCCAGCGTATTTAGCTGCCCTCTGCTCATCTTCACAGTTTATTATCTCATGCCCTCCATCCGCATGCTAGAAAATGGCATTGGATATCATGGTCTGTAGCACCGGGGATTTAATAGTTTAATTAAACTCTGAATCGAATCGGCTGTTTACTTCAGGTCCTTTCGAAGGTTAGAAGGACAATTAGTTGGTAGTATGTCGGTGTGTTCTTCTAAATGATTTTTGTTGGACTTAATTAGAACAGTAAATAATTCAGGCGCTTGGACATAACAGATATGAGGATTGCATGATGATTCTTCATTATAGTAGACTGGAATATGAATTTAATTTGCTAGATATGTACTTAAATAAAAATATAATGATTAGAAAAGCAAGTGTTGTAGGTAAAGTGCATCGACACATGCACTCCACTGCTCAGGGCAACCTGAGTCTGATCACCTCCTTGAGGTCTTGTGCCAACCCTTCCCCTTTCTCTGCTCCCCACACTTTCCTGTCAATTCTCTCTACTGTCCTATCTAATAACGGTGAAAACCCTGAAAAAAATAATTGTATTAAAAAAGTGAGCGCTGCCTTGTGGTATCATCACGGAGAGCCTATAAGTCACTTTCCAGAACCGTTTCATTCACTGTTCCTCGGTGGTGGAATGATCTTCCCATTCCCACACTGAATACTGATTCATTTGTATCATTTAAACCAGTGGTCCCCAACCCCCAGGCTGCAGATCACTGCAAAAAATGAAAAAATTTCCTGCCCAAATATCTAAAAATTCTTAAATCAAGAAACATTTTCTAGGCAAGCAAAACATAACGTCTTGTTTTAAGAAATAATATGCCAAATTAAAGTGAGTTTTTCCTTAAAACAAGCAAAATAATCTGCCAAAGGGGTAAGCAAAGTCATCTTGTTTTTACTTCTGACATAAGATTATCACTGAAAATGGTCGATGGTTGCCTAGCAATCTATGTACACTGTACACTATGCACACCCCTCCCTCCGGTCCCCCAGGCCACGAAAAAAATGTCAAGTGTTGACCTGTCTGCGGTGATAAAAAGGTTGGGAATCACTGAGTTAAATGACAACTAAAAACCTCCAAAACATCACAAGACAACCTCAAAACTATTCTGAGTGTGCCTCACACAGGTGAGCGGGCCTGACAATCCACCTGTAGAAATAATATGCCAAATTAAAGTGAGTTTTTCCTTAAAACAAGCAAAATAATCTGCCAAAGGGGTAAGCAAAATAATCTTGTTTTTCCTTTTGACATAAGCTTATTTTGCTTAGCCCTTTGGCAGATTATTTTGCTTGTTTTATGGAAAAACTCACTTTAATTTGGCATATTATTTCTTAAAACAAGACGTTATGTTTTGCTTGTCGAGAAAATTCTTCTTGATTTAAGAATTTTTAGATATTTGGACTGGAAACAAGACAAAAAATCTAAAGAAAAGCTTCTTTTTTTGCAGTGGGTCTGTGGATCAATTGGTACCAGATTGTACAAGAAATCATTATTTATTTCCGTTTTATTTATTATCTGAGTCTGAACCATCTTTTCTTATGAAAAAAACTTTTATTTAGAAAAATGACCGTATTCTCCCAGTTACATCTTGGTCACTTGAGCGCTCAAATTTAACCCACAAGAAGCAAAATGACTAAGAAACAGATGTCTGTCAAACGTTTCTTTGCCAAGGGGAAAAGTCCTAGTGAAGGACCCACGAGCTGCCAAGGGATGGATCTGCAACCCATTTGTCAACAAATCAGGTGAATCCAGCATGTCTGAGATTGTAAATGATGGTGGCCTCAGGGGCCGTTCACATGTCGCGTGTTTTCCGTGCGCAAGTTCGTTATTCCCAATGGAGGCACGCGGCTTGCGTGCACAAATCTCGCGCCTTTCTTATTTGTCACATGCATTGCTCAGGTGTGAGTTTTTCACAGGCTTCAACAGAGTGTCAAAATCTTGATGCTTCTGTGAGTCTCGTCTATCAAATCTGATCTTTATTTTGTATTTTCTATTGGATTCGAGTCAGGTGATGGGCTGGGCCATTTTACAGCTTTATTTTCTTTCTCTGAAACCATTCGGGAGTTTCCTAGGCTTCTTTGGTTTCCTTGTTTTGGATCATTGTCTTGCTGAAGTGTCCACCCTGGTTTCATCTTCATCCTGCTAATGTAGATGTTAGACTGAATCAGCTGATATTCATTTATGCTGAGGAAAGGCAGAGGGTTGCTGAAGAACTACTGAGAGATTTCAGCTGCTGGCTGGGCTTTCACTGCTGAACTACACCTTCCTTTCTTCATGTGTTCAATACTTATTCCCTGCATAACTTAATATATAAACTAATTCGTTTTGTTTCCTTTTGCATATATGGATTTCTTTGCTTGTTATCGACATCCGGTGAAAATTTCAAGTCAACTGCACCTTTAGAAATAGGTTTTATGAGAAAAATGGTGACTCGTTTAATACTTGTTTTCCCCGCTGTAAGTCATTTTAACAAGCAGCAAAATAATAATAAAAAAAATGCTGGCTTCCACACAATTCCTTCATGTTGTCGCAACACAAATCCATTAAGACAACTTAATAATTGTATTAAATTTAAGTAGATTGAACAGGAAACAATTACGTTATCCCCCAAAAAACGTAAGAATTTTGTTGTCTCAACTCATTTTAAGTGAAGTTTCATAAACTAATTTCGAGAGGAGCACGTGATATGATTGAGCACGTCTGGCCGCTCATCTGTAATCAGTAATAATCCAATCAGAGTGATCCTAGTTTACTATAAATGGATAATTTTCTCCCTACTGCTCTATCTTCATTTGGAAGAATCCCCCCTTCCACCCAATCTCCTCCTTTTCCTCCCTTTTCTAAAGGGGGAGCTCTCGAGACCTACCTGATCTCGGATCTCCTGATATGCTTATCGACCGGGCGGGAGCCCTGGGCTCAAATATCTCCGAGCTCAGGGTTCTCTCCCGGGACAGCATGCCAAACCTGCTTTATACGCCAAGCATATCTAAGTGGGAACTCTTGAAGTAAGTAGTTTGAACAATGAGCAAAATAATAATAAAAAATGCTAGGCTCCACACATGTTATCCCAAAACAAATAACTTAATTGTTTTTCAAATTTAAGTGGATTGAACATAAAACAAGTAAGTTGTCCCTCCAAAATAAAATGTAAGAATTGTGTCATTTCAGCTCATTTTTAAATAAGTAACTTGAACAAGCAGCCAAATCTTTTTTATTAACCAGCGCTGATGTAATGTATATTGCTCTTCCGCCATTACTGGCAAGACTCAACAAGAAATTTCCCAGCAGCATTAGTCTGACTCTGAATGTGTGACAGACGTTTCTGTATGACTTCAGCATACAAGATAAAGGTCCATTGGAAGACACGAGCGTTCGCATTGGTATCATTGACTGTTGGAAGCTCCAGATCTCCTCCGCCTTCAGCTCCTCGCACTCTCATTTATTTATGTATCTATCCGTTTCACACCTGCGGAGACGCAAGAAGCCCATGTCACCAACAGAGAGCTGAAATAAACAACCTGCTATACCTTATGGAGTCAGATCAGTCTCAAAAATAATACATGCTCAAAATAAAACTCAGAAATGCACAACACAATGCTCAAAGACCAAAACACAATTCATAAATACAGAACAGTAACAGGTGTCAATGTTTGAATCATATTTGAATGAATTGGGATTGTGTATTTCTGAATTGTGTTTTGAATTTACGAATTGGATTTGCGTTCATTCTTAAAACCAGGTGTTACACATTTAAAATACTATAGTAATGCATATTAAGGGATATATTTAGGAATAAGCATTATATTGTATGTTTACAACTCTTCATTAATGAATTACACTACATAATGTATTATCATTAGTAACTATCATGAACTAATAGTAGGGGTGTGACGAGGTGCCTACTCCATGGGATACGAGATTGGATACACGAGAATGAGACGAGATTTTTACAATATTTTTAAGAAATCCTCTTTTATCCACAAATCGCAAAACTATTTAGGTGCTTTTTCAAATCAACTTGTAATGAATGTTATTTTACTTCTATTTTAATGAATTATACGCAGTAAAGGACATGTAAACACTGCTAAATCTTTTGCTAATAGCCTATGTAGAGGTGTGAACCTATACCGGTCTCACGGTTCGGTTATGATTATCATGCCATCGATTCGGTTCAATTCGATATTTCATCACGGTGCATCGACGATGCTTTCCATACACGGTGTTGTATTTTGTGGGATGGCTATAACAAGCTGTCTGTATAAACACACACACACATGGACACACAGCACCACACTGTCTCTCATTCACACACATACACAAACATAGACAGCACCAAACAAATACACGCACATACACGCGCACTCACACACACACACGCCACGCGCGCTTGCTTGGTCGCACGCTCAGGAGCGATATTGTGAGACCGCCCACTCCTGTTAAAATGATACCAGAGTTACCGATCGCTGCTGAGCTTTATTCGGAAATTTATTCCCGCGCCGCATGAAATCTGGTCGGGTCCCACGACAATGCACAGGTACAGCTGTGGGAATGCATACAGCTGAGAGGAAAAAAGAGGGGAGGAAAAGTCACGCCAGCAGGTGAAATGAGCCACAGTGAGAGATAGAAATGGAGTACTTTCATTCCCTCAATCACAGAGAAATAGGGGCTTCTGCTGTAAGTGTCAGTGAAAGACTTTCCAGAAAACACACACACAGTGAAGTTTTTATGTAGTTGGTGCCTGTAGTGTTGTAAATACCCGCGCTCGCCTCCCTCGCGACAGAGCGCATATGAGATAAATGACGTCAGTACATAATAACCGGTTATGATTATTACTGAACCGATACCGAATTGTCCGCGTCTGCATCTCGGTGCACCGAATAAACAATTCATTTTGACACCCCTAAGCCTATGTGAAGGAAAAATAATCTTTTTATATGTAATTTTAAATATTAGCAAAGTATTTGCTAATATATGAACGGAAAATAGATTTTTATTGAACTAGAAAAAAATCACGAAATAGAAAAAAATATTTAGGTGCTTTTTAAAAACATTGAAATGAGTGGTATTTATTATTATTTAAATGAAATCTATGTCGAAAAGGACATTCAGACACTGCTAAATATTTAGCTCGAAGGTCTACTGACTGGCTTCTCCCCTATACAGTTTCACACGATAAGTCGAACTTCTTTCCACACACTGAAATGAATTTAAAAAATACTTTTTGATATTTAATTATTTATTTAATAAATCCGTTTCACTTGAATTTAGCAAGATTTCATTCATGCCCTCGTGACTCGCTCTGAGCTACTAGATGCGATCATGCGAATATAAAGCAAGAACTGATCGGAGAGAGTTGTTTTAATGGACAAAATAAAAAATCAGCTTTGCTCAGACAGCATAACCACGCGTTCTGTGATAATTACGTGACGATGAGTCTCCAGGAGTTCATTCAGTGAGTGTGTGTGTTTGTTTGATCGCATCTAGAGATGCGTGTGTCTGAGGTGCTTTACTGATTCGCTAGGTGTGTATGTCCTGTCGGAAAATACGGCTAAAATCCTTCAATGCGTTAATAGTTTGATTACAGCGCTTACATATCTGCACTTCAATATTGCGACTGAAATAGGAATACTCCACATGTCTCAATTCCATTTGTGTTTAGACGATTATGACTTTCAGCATGTCTGAAGTGCTATTCCATCGTATTTTTATGAACCATAGTGTTTGAGGCTGCAGTTGTAGTCTATGTTAGAAACAACACCCGCTGAACTCAAGCAGTTATGTCAAACCCGCCCAACCGAGTGACAACTGCACCTGCGAGGCCAGCCTGGGTTGGCAGGTGTGTGCAAAGCACTTGATTTGCAGATCAAATCCAATCCAATCCTCCAATCTTCAATAGTAATTTCACAATCACGCACCATCATAACATCACAACTCACGAGACAACTTTTCACCTTGACGAAAAATCTTGTCGCGATTTAATCTTGCGAGATCTCGTCATACAAGATCTTGTCACACCCGTAACAAATAGTAATTACCATTACCAGTAATAATTACCTGTAGCGTGTGTCTTAAGATCTTATGCCAGCTTCACCTAGGAACTAATTAAGGCGGAGCTGATTGCAGGGGGAACTATAAAAATGATGCACAACTGTGAGTAGACAGACAAATCCATTCACTTTCTAGCATTCAACAAGCTAAGGGATGCTTATGCTTTTCTGGAGTTTCTCCCTTCTGTAACCAGCCAATGAGGTATGTTTCTTTTGTATGATTTGTTGATTTTGTTTGATTTAGAGTGTAATGTTGTTGTTGTTGGTTTGTTTGGTGTGTGTATTTAACTTAGTTTATGAGCTATGCGATTTATGAAGTTAAATTGTATTAGTTAAGATTATGTGATCATTATATTATTTGTGACCTTAATGTGATGATTTGGATTAATTTGATATGGAAATGCACTGTTGTAATTTATTTGTTGTATGTTTTTAGTTCTTACGTCTAGTACATGTCTTCTGATCTGCCCTCTATGTTGAGAACTGAAGAATTGATATGAAAATAAACCAGTCAGTAGAAAAAAAAGACTCTTGCTCGTTTGTTGCTGGAGGGGAGCTACATTACCAGTTTACCAAACTATACCACAACAAATTAATGTATTGTCTTCATAAATACTTCATACTACATACAGTACTTCACTGTTGTGTAGTTCAAAAACATTATAGTACTTACCATAAATTACTACAGTATTTTTTGGGCACAGCATCAGAATATTGCATCTTAACATGTACTTCTCGAGGTATGGTCACGAGGAATCCTGCTTGAGAAATAACTCCTCTCCCTCAGTCATCTTTCCATTAAGCAAATTTCTCATGTTAGCCTTATTGTTTGGCGACGTCGCTGACAGGAGCGAGAGGTGGCAGTAGCGCATCAAAAAAATTAGTTGTTGACCACCGTAAAACAAGAAGAAGAAATCGTGATTCTCGCTATCATATGGATTTACTGTCATCGGCTAGACACCGGCCTCACAGCTCCGTGAATGTCAGTGGCGTCACTTATTGATCCACAATCAGCAAATGTAGCTTGTGTAAACGCTACTAAGCCACTGTTTTAAATAGTAGCTTAGCTCCTGAAGAGCTATTTGATTTAAAATGTAGCGATGCTACTGAGAAATGTAGTTAAGCTAGTAGCCTCATAACTTGTAGGTCTGTTCACGAGTTCACACTTGCAATCGTTTCAGAATGAGGCGTGTTTGGCGTGCTGTCTGAGGAGAGGGCTCTGAGCTCGGGGAGACACCCCAACTCGAGTTATTCCCCTTATCAGGAAACAGAGGAGTTGGGATTCGGACGAAGTATCTAGCCCGGCCCTAGAACGCTCCCCTGGGAATGTAATGCTGAGGTGTCG
>NC_079437.1:59188315-59198315 GCF_903798145.1 Danio aesculapii | reverse complement strand
ACATAAACAAAGCTATAATAAAATATATTGAATTAAGAAAATTAATTAATTAAAAATATAATAAAATGTGTAATAAAATATAAATTTATGTTTATTATGAAAAATATACATGTAATGTATTAAATTATATTTAAAGTAAATAAAATAAATAAATAAATAAATAAATAAATGGTATAATAAAATTTTAAATAAATACTAAAAATAATAATAAAAACAGTGCAAAATAAAAAACTAAATAAATAAATAAATAAATAAATGGTATAATAAAATTTTAAATAAATACTAAAAATAATAATAAAAACAGTGCAAAATAAAAAACTAAATAAATAAATAAATAAATAAATAAATAAATAAATGGTATAATAAAATTTTAAATAAATACTAAAAATAATAATAAAAACAGTGCAAAATAAAAAACTAAATAAATAAATAAATAAATAAATGGTATAATAAAATTTTAAATAAATACTAAAAATAATAATAAAAACAGTGCAAAATAAAAAACTAAATAAATAAATAAATAAATAAATAAATAAATAAATGGTATAATAAAATTTTAAATAAATACTAAAAATAATAATAAAAACAGTGCAAAATAAAAAACTAAATAAATAAATAAATAAATAAATAAATGGTATAATAAAATTTTAAATAAATACTAAAAATAATAATAAAAACAGTGCAAAATAAAAAACTAAATAAATAAATAAATAAATAAATAAATAATGGTATAATAAAATTTTAAATAAATACTAAAAATAATAATAAAAACAGTGCAAAATAAAAAACTAAATAAATAAATAAATAAATAAATAAATGGTATAATAAAATTTTAAATAAATACTAAAAATAATAATAAAAACAGTGCAAAATAAAAAACTAAATAAATAAATAAATAAATAAATAAATAAATGGTATAATAAAATTTTAAATAAATACTAAAAATAATAATAAAAACAGTGCAAAATAAAAAACTAAATAAATAAATAAATAAATAAATAAATGGTATAATAAAATTTTAAATAAATACTAAAAATAATAATAAAAACAGTGCAAAATAAAAAACTAAATAAATAAATAAATAAATAAATAAATAAATGGTATAATAAAATTTTAAATAAATACTAAAAATAATAATAAAAACAGTGCAAAATAAAAAACTAAATAAATAAATAAATAAATAAATGGTATAATAAAATTTTAAATAAATACTAAAAATAATAATAAAAACAGTGCAAAATAAAAAAACTAAATAAATAAATAAATGGTATAATAAAATTTTAAATAAATACTAATAATAATAATAAAAACAGTGCAAAATAAAAAAAACTAAATAAATAAATAAATAAATAAATAAATAAATAAATGGTATAATAAAATTTTAAATAAATACTAAAAATAATAATAAAAACAGTGCAAAATAAAAAACTAAATAAATAAATAAATAAATAAATAAATAAATGGTATAATAAAATTTTAAATAAATACTAAAAATAATAATAAAAACAGTGCAAAATAAAAAAAACTAAATAAATAAATAAATAAATAAATAAATGGTATAATAAAATTTTAAATAAATACTAAAAATAATAATAAAAACAGTGCAAAATAAAAAACTAATTAAATAAATAAATAAATGTACAATACAAATGAAATTAAATAGAATAATTAAATAAGAAAATAAACAGATGTATAACAAAACATACTGAATTAAGAAAATTAATTAATTAATTAAAAATATAATAAAATGTGTAATAAAATATACATTTATGTTTATTATGAAAAATATACATGTAATGTATTATAAATTATATTTAAAATAAATAAATAAATGGTATAATAAAATTTTAAATAAATACTAAAAATAATAATAAAAACAAAGCAAAATAAAAAACTAATTAAATAAATAAATAAATAAATAAATAAATGTACAATAAAAAATAATTAAATAAAATAATTAAATAAGAAAATAAACAAATGTATAACCAAACATACTGAATTAAGAAAATTAATTGATTAAATAAATAAATGTATAATAAAATTATGAATTGAATTATTTGATTGAATACATAAACAAATCTATAATAAATTATATTGAATTAAGAAAATTAATTAATTAATTAAAAATATAATAAAATGTGTAATAAAATATACATTTATATTTATTATGAAAGTATACATGTATGTATTATAAATTATATTTAAAGTAAATTAATTAAATAAATAAATAAATGGTATAATAAAATTTTAAATAAATGCTAATAATAATAATAAAAACAATGCAAAATAAAAAACTAAATAAATAAATAAATAAATAAATATACAATAAAAAATAATTAAATAAAATAATTAAATAAGAAAATAAACAAATGTATAACAAAACATACTGAATTAAGAAAATTAATTAATTAATTAAATAAAAAATAATAAAATGTATAATAAAATATACATTTATTATGAAAAGTATAAATGTAATGTATCATAAATTATATTTACAAGGGTCGCCACAGCGGAATTAATCGGCAACTCATCCAGCATATTTTTTACGCAGCGGATTCCCTTCCAGTCGCAACCCAACACTGGCAAACACCCATACACTTTTGCATTCAAACACATACACTACGGCTATTTTACCTGATTCAGTTCACCCATACCACATGTCTTTGGACTGTGGGGGAAACCGGAGCACCCTGAGGAAACCCACACCAACACGGGGAGAACATGCAAACACAGAAATGCCAACTGACCCAACCGAGGCTCAAACTAGCGACCTTCTTGCTGTGAAGCGATCGTGCTACCCACTGTACCACCGTGACGCCCAGAAATGTATATATTGAGTCAAATAAAAATTTAAATAAGAATATTTCCAATAAAATTACAGAAAAAATTGAATATTATTAAATAAATAAATAAATAAATAAATGAATCTCCACATGACACGAATCTCCACATGATTTAATGCATATAACATGACATCTAAACCAATGATAATAATAAAATAATGACATTTTTTTTTCACACTGCCGAGATTAAGTGTGTGATAATAATCACCCGCTCTTAAACCTCCTGCTTTTTAAAAAGTCTACATTTCTACGATTTGAAACGTGTGTCACCATCTGAGGATTTCTGCCATTTTGGCTCTAAATGACAGTAAACAATCATTTGTCATTGTCAGAGCGTGTGCAGCACTGCGACTGCTAATAACGTCACCCAGGAAAACGTGTTGAATCTCGCATCACGATGTGAACTGTGCAACAGATTGACAGCCAACAAAAAGCCATTAGTGTCGAACAGGATCAGAGCAGCATTAAACATATAATACAATAAAAATAATATAAAAAATAAATTAAAAAATAAAATATATTTAAATATATTTCAAATTGGAAATAAGGAAATTATTTCAATAAATAAATAAAATATACATTTATGAT
The DNA here is from genome assembly GCF_903798145.1 of Danio aesculapii. NCBI lineage: Eukaryota > Metazoa > Chordata > Actinopteri > Cypriniformes > Danionidae > Danio > Danio aesculapii. Next base: position 59,194,884 of record NC_079437.1, on the reverse strand, counting down.
CAAATTTATTACGAGAATATTTATTTAATTTACACGCACAAAAAAAATAGATTAAATAAAACAATAACTACGGGGCGTCACAGTGGCGCAGTGGGTAGCACAATCTCCTCACAGCAAGAAGGTCACTGGTTCGAGCCTCGACTGAGCTAGTTGGCATTTCTGTGTGGAGTTTGCATGTTTTCCCCATGTTCGTGTGGGTTTTCCCACAGTCCAGAGACATGCGCTATAGAGGAATTGGGTAAGCTTAATTGGCCATAGTGTATGTGTGTGAATGCAAGAGTGTATGGGTGTTTCCCAGTACTGGGTTGCAGCTGGAAGGACATCCACTGCGTAAAACATATGCTGGATAAGTTGGTGGTTCATTTCGCTGGGGCGACCCCTGATTAATAAAGGGACTAAGCCAAAAAGAAAATGAATGAATGAAAACAATAACTAGAATAAAAAATATAATCAAATGTATAATAATTTATATTATGGTTTATTATAAAAATTAATGCAATTTATTATAAAAATATACTAGTAAATAAAACAAAGCAAAATTAAACAAAACATAAATGAACAAAATAAACAAAATAAATAAAACAAAAATGTAATAAAATATATAATAAACATTTAAAATGTAATGTATTATAAAATATATTTGTAATAAAAAGCTAAGCAAAATTAAAAAAACTGAAATAAATAAAACTTACTAAAATAAGTAAACAAATGTACAAAAATACATTTATAATCACATTTATTATAAAAATTATCAATTTAATTTATTATAAATATATAAATAATAAACAAAGCAAAATAAAAGAAAATGAACAAATAAAACAAACTAAAATAAATAAATGCTTATATTAATAAATAAATAAATAATATAAATAAATAAATTAAATAAATAAATAAATAAATATGAATAAATTAATAGTTTAATGAAATAGATTTATAATAAATACTAAAAATAATAAATAACAAAAACAAAGCAAAAAGCTAACTAAAATTAAAAAATGTATAACATTTTATTTATTTTTATCTATAATTTAATTTTATAAAATAAATTAAATGTATGTTTAAAATATAATTTATAATACAAAATGAATGTCATTTATTATTAAATAAATAGATATATTGAGTAAAATAAATATTTAATTAAGAATATCCAGAATACTTAGCAAGTTTTCAGAAAAAAGTAGCATATTAAATAAATTAATATATATTAAATAAATACCGTGAATCTACACATAGCTTAATGCATGGTATTAATAATAATAATAAAAAAATTATAAAAAAATAATAAATAATAATAATAATAAATTTTATTTATTTATTTATTTTTTTCACATCACCTTGTAATATTTGGCGAGATTGAAGAGCGCTACTAAAACTTTAACTGAGCATCATGTGTCACCATCTCAGGATGTCCACAATTTTGGCTCTAAATGATAATAAATAGTCACACATCTCTAAAATAAAATAAAATAAAATAAATTAATTAATTAATTAATCAATTAATAAATAAAACAATCTAAAGTAAATAAACAAACAAATAAATAAATAAAACAGACTAAAATAAATAAATAAATAAATGTATATATTGAGGAAAATAAATATTTAAATAAGAATATCTAAACAGCAAAATCCTCAGAGTAAAAATTACTCAATTCAGAGAATATTTGGTCCCTCTCTAAACTGAGTAAAATGTACTCAACAGCAGAGTTAAAGTTAATGAGACAATGATGGGGTTAATTAAGTGATGATTGAGCACTGATGATGAACAACTGCGGTTAATAAGCAGAAACAGAAGAGAAGCAGCAGCAGCTTCGCTCATTTCTTACCTGTTTGACTTTTATTTCTGTCAGATGTTCACAAAAGTCCATATCCTCTGCTGTTGAGTACATTTTGCTCAGTTTAGAGAGGGACCAAATATTCTCTGAATTGAGTAATTTTTACTTTGAGGATTTTGCTGTGTAGTCAAAAAAGTTGAATATTATTGAATATATATATATATATATATATATATATATATATATATATATATATATATATATATATATATATATATATATATACATACATACATACATACATACATACATACATACATACATACATACATACATACATACATACATACATACATACATACATACATACATATACATACATATACATACATATACATATATATATATACATATATATATATATATATATATATATATATATATATATATATATATATATATATATATATATATATATATATATATATATATATTCATTTAATATATTTAAAAATGTATTTATATAATTTTATGCCTTTTTTTCACACCACCTTGTCATACTTAGAGAGATCATGTGTGTGACAGTCCCCTCATTAACCCACAGCCTTTAAAAAAAGCTCTATTTCTAAAGCGCACTACGAATGCAAAAATTATGTGTCAGTTTCATGTGTCACCATCTGAGGATGTCTGCCATTTTGGCTCTAAATGACAGTAAACAGTCACGCGTCTCATTTGTCATGTGTTGAATCTTTCATCACGATCTGAGCTGTGCAGTAGATAGACAGCGAACAAAAAGTGATTAGTGTCAAACAGGAGTGTAAATAAGCAGGATCAAAGCAGCATTAAATGGAGTTGACGAATGGGAGACGTTCAGAAGAGTTTGGGGAGTTTCGCCGCTGCACAGATGGTTTCCACATGACAGCCTGACACACACTAAAACATCACAGCTTTTCAGATCACGGAGAGAGAGAGAGTGGTAGTTCAGCCAACAGATATCATCTCATCATTTACTCACATATCATCTGCATACAAAACACACACGATTTTTCTGAACATGATGGAAAGTGATGTTTGATTCAGAAGTTGACCGCTACTAGAAAAATACAATAAAATAAAATGGAAATAAAATAAAATTGAATGAAATAAAATTAAAAGTTTGACAACAGTTTAAAATAAAAGAACATAAATAAAATAAAATTGAATAAAATAAAATTTATTAAAATAAAATTGAATAAAATAAATAAATAAATAAATAAATTAATTATAAAATAAAATAAAATTGAATTAAATAAATTAATTAATTAATTAATTAAAAAAAAATAATAATAAAATAAAAACTGTAAAAAAAGTTAAAAATAAATAAGAATTTAAAGGAAAAAAATCGCTAACAGTCGCTAACAGTCAATTAGGGTGGGGTTATCAATCCTTTATGGTGGGACTATCAATAATTTAGGGCGGGCCATTAGTCAATTAGGGTGGGGTTATTAATGATTTAAGACGGGGCCATCATTCAATTAAGGTAGGGCTATCAGTCAATTAGGGTGGGGTTATCAGTCATTTGGAGATGGGGATATCTGTCATTTAGGTTAGGGCTATCAGACATTTAGGGCAGGGCTATCAATCATTTTTGGTGGTACTATAAGTGAATTAGGGTGGGGTTATCAATCATTTAGGGTTGAGCCATCAGTCAATTAAGGTGGGGTTATCAATCATTTAGGGTGGGGCCATTAGTCAATTAAGGTGGAGTTATCAATCATTTAGGGTGGGGCCATCAGTCAATTAAGGTGGGGTTATCAATCACTTAGGGTGAGGCCATCAGTCAATTAAGGTGGGTTTATCAATCATTTACGACGCAGCCATCAGTCAATTAAGGTGGGGTTATCAAACATTTAGGGCGGAGCCATCAGTCAATTAAGGTGGGGTTATCAATCATTTAGGACGGAGCCATCAGTCAATTGAGGTGGGGTTATCAATCATTTAGGGCGGAGCCATCAGTCAATTAAGATGGGGTTATCAATCATTTACGACGGTTCTAGTTGGACAGGTGTACCCAAAAAAGTGGCTGGTGAGTGTATTTCTCACATCTGTGAGGCAAGTACTAGCGCATGTTGACCCCAGAGTGTTCATAACAATGAAACTGTTTTAAAAGCACATCTGGACCGAACCCCTCCCCCAGAGAATCATCAGTCAATAGCGATTGATGATTGGCTCCTTTACTTGAAGGTGTTTTATCCTCCACCAGAGCTGTAGAGTGAGAGAAAGCTGCGACAACGGAAGTTCAAAATGTTTTATCATAATGTAATTCATGTAGACTCAAATAGTTCCAGCAAATGTTTCGCGGTCAATGCAAAGTATGTTAGATCATGTTAAAACATGCACAATCACTGCACTTCACATGCACTTCAATCACCGTCTGGTTCAGCTCAGCTGCCAAAACTGACCTCCGTAGACTACAGCGAATAGTCCGGACTGCTGAACGAATCACTGGCGCTACCCTTCCTACACTTCAAGAACTGTACTCTTCCAGAGTGAGTAAAAGGGCTCGCAAAATCACTCTGGACCCCTCACACCCAGCACACTACCTGTTCGAACTGTTACCGTCTGGTCGGCGCTTCAGAGCACCAAGCACAAAAACAGCCAGACACAGGAAACGTTTCTTTCCTCAGGCTATCTACCGTATGAACAGTTAAATATCCCCCTACTGTGCAATAAATAAGTGCAATACCTCTCATACGCACTTGCACACAGCACCTTATAACAATATACAATGCAATACTTTCTCCATATGCATTTGTACACAGCACCTTATAACCTGTACATTTATAACAAATCTGTACACACAATTTAACATTAGGATCTTTTTGACTAACTGCATCTCTGTTTAATGTTTATCGTCTTATTTCCATATTTATTTTGTGTTGTCACTTGTCACTTTATGTACACTGGAAGCTTCTGTAGCTGAAACAAATTCCTTGTGTGTGTGACGCACACTTAAAACCGATTCTGATTCTGATCATATTATTAGAAACGTCCTATCATTCAAAAGTGCGAAACCAGGCATTTTCAGCAGTGAAAACTTGGCTGTAAGGAACTCCATGAGCCGCCATTGCACTTGGAGTCAATCGAGTTGCCGCAACTCTCTCTTTCCATAGCTCTGTCCTCCGCTAGAGCAACCATAGTTACCAATTCTTCATTCAAAACCATACTAGTGCATGTTTTGTGTATTCTATAGACTTTGAAATGATTCACCGGAGGGGGATTTTAAGGATTAAACATGAGACGAGTTTCACCATATGTGTCACCATATGTGCGCTCCTGCATTGATCAAAGTAAAGCACATGCCCTACAGCTTCAGTCTCCTTTGAACAACCTGCAGTTAAAGCATCTTCAAGAGCGCGCTGCTGATAACAGATCCGAGACTCGTTTTCTTTTACAAATCAGCCCTTCTGGGATTTGAACCGAGGACCTTCAGATTATTAGCCCAGACCTTTCAGATCTGTTTCTCTCTATGGTGACAGCAGTAATAACAGGCCAGGCAGAGTAATGTTTGCTGGTACTTTCCGCAAACACGGTGCACTCTTATATTGCAGACACAAATCTCATATCATTGTAGTAAGATAAAAACTATTGAACCTAATATTATCGATTTGGGTAATTAATCAATATATTGTTACACAGTAGGGTTTCAAACTGGTGTAACATACTGGCAAACACAAAAAGACAGAATAAATAAAGTTAATCTCAAAGAAGCTTTTTACAAGCTAATGTAAACATAAAAGAACATGAAAATATGCAACCCAGGCTCATTCTGAGAACGTAGTCCCGGGGACGTTTCTGGAGACCGCGAAATACGTAGCCGGGGTTATGTACGGCTGCATTTCATTTTTTTAAGCGAACGCTGCGGGGCGGTGTGACAACGTTCCCTTCGCCGCTTGCCGGCCGGCCAGCCAGCCACTCGCCTCCATGTGGAGGGCTTTCCCGCTGCAACCAGTTTGTCTGGTTAGCTCTTCGTGTACTCTGCCGGACTCGAGGCGCAGAGAGGGGCTGACGACGACGACCTGGTTCGAGTCCGGGGAAGAGCGGTTCCAGAAATCAGGTAAGAAAACAAAAACAAAATCCAAGAATTGAAGCGAACAAGTTCATCACAGGGTGAGAATGTGGTCAAAATCCGAAAACGTGGTAAAAATCAGACGAGGGCTTTTCTTTTTCTGGATGGCTTTTGTGAATCGTCGTTGGTTGGGTTTAGGGACGGAGGAGGGTGGGTCAGCCGATTGGCCGGTCGCACGGTCAATCATTCTGTCATCCAGGCAGACAGGCGGAAGGTCGTTCGACAGCGGCCTCTAGCGGTTTTACGCTGGAAAAAGCGCGCACAGTGGCCTCTCGCGGACTCGCGAAAACAAAAACTGCAAAAATACGTACCTCCTGGGACGTATTTCGCGGTCTCCAGAAACGTCCCAGGGACTACGTTCTCAGAATGAGCCTGGGTTGAAAATATGTTAAAATTTGCATACATTTCTAGCACAACATATATTTTGACATATTAGATACACTGACATTGTTTTACAGAATGGATTTTATGTCTTATTATTACTCCCTATTTCAAATAAAACTGCGAACAGCCGTGAAAAATACTATAGTAAATATTTTGTTTTGTTTTTGAATCATATTATAGTCGAGCAGGAGTTCCCAAACTTTTCAGCCTACGACCCCTAAAATAACAATGCAAGGGACTCGTGAGCCCCAGTCTCCTCTGAGGTGATTATAAATATATAAACCTTGCACACAACGACGCACACA
>NC_079437.1:59169312-59187842 GCF_903798145.1 Danio aesculapii | reverse complement strand
TACCAATACCTGTTTATCATTTAATTTTGAAGAGCGCCACTTGTACTGTAAACCATCCCTCATGTTCAGTTGTGGCCTGTATTTATTTTTAATGTACATGAGTGCTGTAAAGGTGTCATAAAGTTTAACCTGGTGCATTAAAGTTAATGTGTTGTGTCTTTAATATGACATAATCACCCCAGGGGTTGTAAAAAAATCGAAAGTCTGATTCTTATTTGCATGTTGCTGTTTTTTTATGTAAGTATTAAGTAATATGTTTTTCCTCTGTAGGCTATGGATTAAAATGGTCATTCTAATAGTTTTTTTAATTAATTTTACATTTTTGGAAATCACCAAGCGACCCTCCCTATTGACCCGCACTTTGGGAACCACTGTAGTAGAGCACTTGAATTAAGCTGCGGTCACACTTGACTTTTCTTCCCATAGACTTCCATTCATACGCACGCGAATGCGTCAGACCGGAAATGCGGGGTCATGCGTCGAGTTTCGCATGTTGCTGCGGTGCAAAGTTCAAGCTTGGTGAACTCTGACCTGCGAAATCGCATCACTTGACTGCGTGAGATCAATCGAGGATCAAAACAGGACCTCTCTGGACAGAAATTTAAAACATGGAGCAATCGTTGGCTTTTTTTAATGTCTAATCATCTTGTTTAATCCCGCCCCTTTTCGCAGCGCCGTACGACAGAATTTCGCACACACAAAGCCCGGTGTGACCGTAGCTTTAATCTGTTGTGGTAATTCTGTGGTTGCTATGGTCACACAATAACTATCCCAATATAAACAATTAACCAAATATTGTAGTTTTCTACAACTATAAGGTATGTTATACTACAATTCACCACAGTTTTACATTACAATTACATTACATTACAGTATTTATGACAGTATGTATATATATATATATATATATATATATATATATATATATATATATATATATATATATATATATATATTCCTTCATTCATTCAGTTTCTTTTCGGCTTAGTCCCTTTATTAATCCGGGGTTGCCACAGCGGAATTAACCGCCATATACAATATATATATATATATATATATATATATATATATATATATATATATATATATATATATATATATATATATATATATATATATATATATATATATATATATATATATAGTTGAAGTCAGAATTATTAGCCCCCGTTTATTTTCTTTACCAAATTTATTTTTAAAGGAGAGCAGATTTCTTCAACACATTTCTAATCATAATAGTTTTAATAACTCATTTCTAATAACTGATTTATTTTATCTTTGCCATGATGACAGTAAATAATATTTGTCTAGATATTTTTCAAGACACTTCTATACAGCTTAAAGTGACATTTAAAGGCTTAACTAGGTTAATTAGGTTAACTAGGCAGGTTAGGGTAATTAGGAAAGTTATTGTATTATGATGGTTTGTTCTGTAGACTATTGAAAAAAATATAGCTTAAAGGGGCTAATAATTTTAACCTGACAACGTCCAACCTAAAATGGTTGAAAATGGTGTTTAAAAAATTAAACTGCTTTTATTCTAGCCGAAATAAAACAAATAAGACTTTCTCCAGAAGAAAAAATATTATCAGACATACTGTGAAAATTTCTTTGCTCTGTTAATCGTAATTTGTGAAATATTTAAAAAAGAAAAAAAAATTAAAGGGGGGCTAATAATTCTGACTTTAACTGTATACAGTATAGGGCAACGTTTTCAGAATGAGCCTATGTTGAGTTAAACGTTAAACCCCAACTATGAGTAATAGCAGCGATGCCTGACAAACGCCATCAGAGAGGCTAAATCTTAAAGTCGATGTTGATTTATTACACAAACGACCAATCAGTCTCATTGTCTCCCGGGAATGAAACATAGAGGCATCTTCTACATGTGGCAAATGAAAAACGGCCTCTAATTGATGCTCCGCTAATTATAATATATTATGCATGCAGTGTGTGCGCGACGAGACGCAGATATTCTCCATTATTTATGAGGCGGATTTCAGGATTATGGAGCTGTAATCATTAGGGCTTTATGTGTCTCTGTGTTCATCTTTATTCGCTGAACTGGGTGATTGAGGAGTCACTGAAGGCTCGCAGAGAAACACTGGTAGGTTTCAGATACTCCTGAGAGGCTTCTGTTGGAGCTAATGAAGAGTAAATGAGAGGAACCGTAACACAAAATATCGTAGTTGTGTCTTTACTGTATCCTGCGGCAAGGGGAATCTGCAAAATGTTGTAGGAATAAAAGCTTCTTAACTTATTTTGGATCAGCGCCCGTTTTAATAGTAAATATGTATTAATAAACCATGTGTCAGCTCATACATAAAAAATGTAGTGATTATTCACTGATGTCTTCTCAATGCCTCTTGATTGATGAACACTAACACAAATCAAGCAAAACATTGGTACGCTTTACTTTAAAGGGGCATTCATGAGACTGTAATGAAACCTTTATAATCAAGACACGCCATGAATATGAAGGAGATTTTACGGATGCATATGACAACTGTTATTAAGTGCCATCTGGCAAGTTATGTCATTTTTAATGCAAAGGTGACATTGTTTAAGATGTCTTTGTCATGAAAACTACAGTGAATATGTTTTCAAAAGCAAACTAGAAGAGACAAGCGCATCCGCAATTGCTTCTAGCATGATTTAACACTGCTTTACCTGGTTTCTGAAACCAGGCCTAGTCCACTATATCCCAACTCTGATCACATCTAAGTGAGCTACCATGCAAATTAAGCAACGGTCAGCAGTCATGTGATAAGGAACAGAACTTGTTGGTGGCACTTCGTTTTACACGTGTGGTTTATTTATAAACTAATTTGGAGAGGATCACGTGCTTATGATTGAACACAGCTGGTACCGCATTAACTCCGCATATTTGCACCAATCAGATGAATACTGACACATTATAAATTACCAGAGCTTTCTTCTCAAATCATCTTCGTCTTGAAGAATCCCTCCTTCCACCCCTACTCCTCCCCTTCTCTGATAGGGTGGTACAGTGGCCCAGTGGGTAGCACTGTTGCCTCACGGCAAGAACGCCGCTGGTTCTGCCCTCTCCAGACCGGTCTGCGTTTCTGTGCGGAGTTTGCATGTTCTCCCCATGTTTCGCATGGGTTTTTCCCGAGTTCTGTGGTTTCATCCCACTGTCCAAAGACATACACCATAAGTAAATTGACTACTTCAAAATAACATCCTAAGGCAACTCTTAGTCAGATATACCTCAGCAGTTCACAAGTTGGGGAGTTCTGGAGACCTACCTGAGCTCAAACTCTCTTCTCATCCTTCAAACAGGAGGGAGCACCAGGCTCAAGGATATTCTGAGCTCAGGGCTCTCTCCCGGGACCGCATGCCAAAAAAAAAAGAAAAAAACGCTTTATAATCATTCATAAGCTAAGTGTGAACTCTTGAAATATGCCAGGGCAGATATTTGTGGATTATATAAACATATGTAGCCCTGGAAACATATGCCCAGTAAGGGATCCAATTAACCTAGAGCACATGTTTTTGGATTGTGGGGGAAACCGGAGCACCCGGAGGAAACCCACATCAACACAGAAGAACATGCAAACTCCACACAGAAATTTCAACTGGTCTAGCCGGGACTCAAACCAGCGATCTTCTTGTGTATGGCGACAGTGCTAACCGCTGAGCCACCGTGCCGCCCTTCGGCCAATTTCATTTATCCAGTTCACCTATACTGCATGTCTTTGGACTGTGGGGGAAACAGACATAAAGCAAAAAAAATTACAATTACCTATTAAAGGTTCTCTCTAGAACAGACCTATGGCAAAACAAATACAAAGACTACTGGCATGCGCCGTCAAACACAAATAAGGCCCTGATGTTCTGTTTGACCACATGTCAGAAGTAGTTGCGTGTATTTTTTTATGTGTCCAGATTTTTTTTTTTTGTCATGCATAGATCTTTGTGACACTGCATTTAGCATCTTTTTGCATGCACAAGTTCGTTATTTTCAACAGAGGCACACCCAGTTATAATCTCCACTTCAAAATATCTCTACTTTCAGAATGCTACAAGCGCACCGTGAGCCACGTAACAAGAACTGAGCGATCAGCTTCATACTTTGTATGGAATACAAACAATTCGGTAGACTAATTACCGCAGACCGCTTTCAAACTGTTTGCTGCAATTATAAATCGCCCATGTCTTTAGGTAGTTCATTATGATGCGATTTACCTTCTATGTGCGATTTAATTGGACAGGAATCACAGGACTGATTATGCTAAAGGACAGTGCAAGGAAAGTAGTGGAGTAAAAGTACCAATACGGCACTAGAAATGTACTTAAGGGAAAGTAAAAGTACACATCTTTAAAACTACTTAGTAAATTACAATTCCTGAGAAAAACTACTCAATTACAGTAATTTGAGTATTTTTAATTTGTTTACTTTAACAAATTATTTCTATTTTGGTTTACTTTACACCACTGATCAGAACTGAAGCAACGTTTTGTTAGTTTGTCATACTTTCAGAAAATGGTTGATGGTCGGAGCGCGAGCGCAAAGCGCATTGAATGCTGAAGGAAGGGACGCGCCTCACGCTTTCCACATGTTTTAAGATGCGATATGTGACTGAGAGGTCTTATAACTGACCTGATTCTACGATCCATCAGCCTTCCTGCATCCAAAGTAATCCCACACCACAGACGTTGACTTTTTCGGCACCAAGTCCTCCTGTGCTGAACTCATCATCCCTGTTTGTGTAGGCTATTTGTCATCACGCTCAGTCTCCGGCTCTCGCGCTCTGTTAAGGCACACTGCATTATGATTGGTTCAAATAGCATACTGTGGGGAAAAATCAGACTGTAAGGCGATTTAGAAATCGTGCATGTTTATTTTAAAGCAATAATATGTCAAACATAACCCAGTCAATATGATCAGATGTTTTCTGAACCGCTGTTTTCTCACCTCTTCCAATTTTTTGCACTTCGCATATTTACATATTCATCAAAACATCTCTTCAAGCATTGTGTCAGGATGTTTGCTAACTGCAAACCTTTTAGTAGCTCTAAGCCAAGAATTTATATATTTTATTTCCAATGACGTTCACAACAAGCACTGCATCAGGTGAGTGTAAGGAGCAGCTCCTCTTTTTCTCTGCAGGAGATCATTTATCAGTTGGGAGAGTTTCTCTGGGATTCTCCTCCAGGGAAGCTGGATCTGCCAAATCCAAAGTGGCTGCTGTTTGTGAGCAGATGCATCAGCAGAGAATGTGTAAGACACCACAGACTGGCTGCTAAACTGGCATCTGATATTTCATTATGAATTCTGAGATGCCTGCACCCACCCACATCTCTCATCTAGAGACTCGGCAGAATGAAAAAGAGGGGGACACAAACACACCGCAATTTCACGCAGAGCTCTGTTAAAATTAATTTCTGGGTGCTGTATTATATCTGAACGCTTCCATTTCGATGAAGAACATGAGTAATACGAGCAGAAAGGATTTGAAAAGTGCATGGGAGACACGTTATAAATCTCATCAGAGTCGCTAAATAAATATTATAAATCTCGGCGGTTTACAGATGCCTAGCTTCTTTGGGTTCGTTCATATGAGATATCTTTTGATGAACTTCACAGAAATGCAGAATATTGGTAATGTAGTCTAAAACAGTGGTTCTCAATCATGGTTCTTGTTCTTGGTTCTCTTACTACTTCAGGGGTTTGTTCCATTTGACCTTAAGTGCCCTGTGAAGTGGACGTCACAGGATATTCTGCCACATTTCCAGTTTGAAAGAAGCATGTTTAATTGAAATGGTCAGATTCTCAATCCTGACCCTCATTCACTTTCTTTTATCACTTCAGAGGCTTGTTCCATTTGACCTTAAGTGCCCTGTGAAGTGGACGTCACAGGATATTCTGCCATAATTCCAGTTTGAAAGAAGCATGTTTAATTGAAATGGTCAGCTTCTCAATCCTGACCCTCATTCACTTTCTTTTATCACTTCAGAGGTTTGTTCCATTTGACCTTAAGTGCCCTACAAAGTGGACATCATGGGATATTCTGCCATTATTCCAGTTCGAAAGTAGCATGTTCAATCAAAGGGTCAGATTTTCAATCCTGGTCTTCATTCCTGGTTCTCCTATCACTTCAGAGGTTTGTTTCAATTTACTGTAAATGCCCTACGAAGTGGACATCACAGGATATTCTGCCATAATTGTAGTTTAAAAGTAGCATGTTCAATTCAAAAGTGTTAGATTTTCAATCCTGATCCTCGTTCCTGGTTCAATTACCACTGCAGAGGTTTGTTTTATTTGACCAAAAGTGCCCGGCTAAGTGGACGTTACAGAATATTCTGCCATAATTCCAGTTTGAAAGTAGCAAGTGCAATTCTACGGGTCAGATTTTCAATCCTGGTCCTCGTTCCTGGTTCTCTTACCACTTCAGTGGATTGTTCCATTTGACTGTAAATACCCTACGAAGTGGACATCACAGGATATTCTGCCAAAATTCCAGTTTTAAAGTAACATGGTCTTTCAAAGGGTCAGATTCTCAGTTCTGGTCTTTGTTCCTGGTTCTCTTACCACCTAAGTGCATTGTTCCATTTGACCTTAAGTGCCCTACAATGTGAATATCATAGGATAATCTGCCATAATTCCAGTTTGAAAGTAGCATGTGCAATTCTAAGGGTCAGATTTTCAATCTTGGTGGTCCTCTTTCCTGGTTCTCTTACCACTTCAGAGGTTTGTTCCGTTTGACAGTAAATGCTCTGCAAAGTGGTCATCATAGGATATTCTGCCCTAATTCCAGTTTGAAAGTAGCATGTTCAATTCTAAGGGTCAGAATTTCAATCCTGGTCTTTGTTTCTGGTTCTCTTACCACTTCAGAGGTTTGTTCAAATTGACCCTAAGTGCCCTAAAAAGTGGACATCACATGATATTCTGCCATAATTCCAGTTCGAAAGTTGCATGTTCAATTTAAAGGGTCAGATTTTGAGCCGAATTCTTACTCGTATGTGACTTCTCTTTAAATCTGAACAAATCACTTTGCCGTGTTATTTGTTGTACTGTGTTCGTGCAGTGTACAGAGGTAAAGGAGAGGCAATTTAACTCTCAAATGATTTGAAGTAGTCACATTGATTACATCATCAGATTCTATGCTCCTTTAGGCTATTGGTTTTGCACTTGTCATAGCTGAATCACACAGGAAAGAGTCTAAAATCTTCTAAAATGGTCAGAACTTCATAAAAGGAAGGACTTGCAATGGCCATTAAGCCTCTGTGAGTAAACATGTCAAACCAACGATCAAAGTCTACAGATTTTAGACTAGGATTTCAGAAATGCTTTAGGATTTCCCAAATCTGTCTCAAACAACAAAATTGTGGCTAAAATCCCAAAGTGTGAGAAGGGTTTTAAACACGAGAGACATGAACCATACAGGAAGCAGGGGGTCTTGAGGACCAGGATTGAGAGCCGCTAGTCTAAAGTGATTGCTAAAAATAAAAATGCTAGTTATGCTAATTTAAAAAGATAATAAAAGTCACAACAAGAAAGAAAACAGTGCTTCAGTGCCTTAAAATCTATCAAGACTGCAGGATATTGCTTTGCTGGCAACCAGCCAGAACTTTGTCACACAGAATTGAATTTTATAGTTTCGAATTTAACAAAAACAAACAAATAAAAAAGTCAACTGAGTTAAATGAGAGCGCCAACTGAATCTAAATCACAGTAAATACAACTTTCAGATTTAAATGGGGGAATTTAACTTGACGTTAATATTTTGTGTTTGGTCTATTTAAAATACATAATAATAAACATGAGATTATGCTTCAATACAGTGAAAGAAAAAGCACTGACAATCACTAGGGAAAAAATATGTGATGCAACAGTAAAAGACTTGTCTGTCACCAGTTCATATTTATTACACATACTAAAGCCTGTGTTTTATTTTTCTTCAGCTCTTTTCTCCTTATGTTTATATTGCTCAGGTAATTTGTTGTGCATCAGTGTCTCAGTGGATATAATTACATGTCTGACTCCGTGGAAACGGCCTTAACGTGTAAAAGTAGATATGAAGTTGTAAATTAGATTTTATTCCAGCACATCTGTTGTTTTCCTATTATTAGTCCTGTTGTGACAGCTACAGAAAACACATCTTTAGCCAAAGGTGTTGTTCCAGCCTCTTTTTGATCATGCAATTTGCTGAAAAAATACCTCAGCTTGACCTCAGAATGTGCTGTAACTATCGGACAATTTCGAAGTTTCCTCTTATCAGACAGCTTTTGGAGAACGTTTTGTTTTTCAGTGTTTTTTTTTTTTATTCTTTTTGTGTTATAGATAAATTCCAATCTGGGTTTAGATCATTGCACTGTATTGAGTTGACTCTGTTGAGAGTTACAAATGACTTGCTGCCTTATCTATATTCGGGTGTTGTGTTGGTATTGTTGGACCCAAGTGCTGCATTTAACCCCTTAACCTTGGCAATCTTCTTGATTGACTTGAATGTATGATAGGTATCCAAGGTACTTCATTAAAAGGCTTTGCCTCGTATTTTGTGTAAAGAACTTAGGTATTGTCTTGTTCAGAGTAACCCTTGGATCATTTCTGGTATCTGTACTGTTTTCACATTTTTTTTCCAAAAATACAGTATTGCATATCATTGTTATGGGTGGCATGTTGGCTCAGTGGTTAGCACTGTCACCTCAAAGCAAGAAGGTCACTGGTTCGAGTCCTGACTGGACCAGTTGACATTTCTGTGTGGAGTTTGCATGTTCTCCCGTGTTGGTGTGGGTTTCCTCCAGGTGGCTCCGGTTTCCCCCACAGTCCAATCACATGCGCTATGTAGGTGATTTGGATAAACTAAATTGGCCATAGTGTATGAGTGTGTTTGTGTGAATGAGCGTGTATGGGTGTTTCCCAGTGCTGGGTTGCAGCTGAAAGGGCATCCGCTGATAAACATATGCTGAAATAGTTGGCAGTTCATTCTGCTGTGGTGACCCCTGATAAATAAGGGACTAACCCGAAGGAAAATGGACGACTGAATGTTTGTGTATAAGGCATTGTCTGGTTTTGCACCAAGTTATGTCTCCAAACTTCTTGTTCCATATTGTCCTGCTAGGGCACTTAAACCTTCATGTCACCTGTTTTTGACTATACCACAATGTCATTTTAAATCAAAGGGTGATTAGGCTTTTGACTGGACAACCCCAAGATTTGGAATGGTCTTGCATATCATGCGAGAACTGCTCCTTCTCAGACTTAAACTTTATTGTGACTTTTTAAATATGTTTGTGTAGAGTTGTTTTTAGTAGCCTAGACTGTTGTCTGCACTGTACAGCACTATAGATAAATTTATATTGCGTTTACCCAACAAAGGCTCATTCCGAAAACGTAGTCCTAGATACATTTATGGAGATCGCACAATATGTAGCCAGAAGTACATATGGCTGCATTTCATTTTTTTTTTTTATATGAACGCTATGGGGCAGTATGACATTGTTCATTTTCTTTCTTACCTCCATATGGACGGCGTTCCTTCAGCTTGTCCAGTAGCTTGCCATGTGTGTCGGTGGACTTGAGACGCAGAGAGGAGTTGACCACGACGACATGGTTTGAGTCTGGTGAAGAACAGTTACAGAAATCAGGTAAGACAAAAACAGAATCCAAAAAATAAAATAAACAAGTAAAAAACAGGGTGAGAATGTGGTAAAATCTGCAAACGTGGTAAAAATCAAGCGAGGGCTTTTCTTTCTCTGAATTACTTTTTATAATTGTCGGTTGGGTTTAGGGAAGTGGGTGGGCGGGTCAATCTGTGCTTTTGAAAATACTATTGGTTGGTTTAGGGAAGGAGGAGGGTGGGTCAGTTGATCGGTCAGTCAGTCATTCAGTCACTCAACAGCGGCCTCTGGTGGATTTACACGAGAACAGCATGCACGAATGGCACTCACGCAAGAAATTTGAAATCCCATAAAGCCTACACAGCGACCTCTGGTGGATTCGCTTAAACAAAAACTGCAAAAAAACGTACCTCTTGGAACGTTTTTGGTGGTCTCCAGAAGTTTAAATAAAAGTACGTTTTCAGAATGAGCCTGGGTTGTATCATTTAGGTTAACATTGGAAAGTCAACATGAAATCAGCATTCATAACTATTTACTTAACCCCTAATAATGCATCGTTTTAATATTTCAGTTGTTTTGACATTGAAATAAGTCATCTCATCGTCATGTTATTCCTGCTTCAATGCAGCAAGTCATGTGATAATTATACAGTAAGCCTATCATGATAAAACGTGGTAACAGTGTATTTTGATTGTCCCTTCAACATATTTTGTTGATTTTAAGTTACATTGCAACTACATGCCAACCAATTCTCATTAGAGTATTAGCAGAATGTAAGGTTGGGGTTCGGGTTAGACTCTAACCCTAACCCCAACCTTGGAGTCTACGAATCCTCTAATGACAGTTACTTGACATGTAGTTGCAAAGTAATTTGTAGTCAATAGGAATCATGACAATAAAGTGATACTATTGATAGTGCTAGTCTTCCCAAGGTGGTCAAGCAAAACAAACTTGATTAAAACATACGTAACAATTTTTTTTCCGTCAAGTGTAAGAATAAATATTCACTAATCTCTACATGTGCAGATAAAATGGTTGCTGTGTCTCGAACGCTACCAGAGTTCCACCAATTTGTTTGTCCATTCATCTTATTTCTTGTTCCTGTCCCTGATCTGAGACCAGCTCACAGTGGAGAGATGTGACTTATGAGTGTCAATGTGCAGCGTGTATCTGCTCTCTTCATCTGCTGGATGCATTACAGATAAGAAACACACACACACACACACACACACTGGCACACAAGATTTATAACCGAGCTGAAGAGTACGACATGCAGCCGGCCGCCTACTGGAGTGTGCGCCTCTCGGTTTATTATCTCACTCTCTCTGTCTCTGTCAGACTAAACACGCACACACATTGTAAGAAAGCTTGTTTCAGCAGAGAGGTCCGAATGCAGATCACTGCGTAAGACTGCTGATTATTTCCACAAAAACACTGCCGGATGTTTTTTTTTTTTTTACAGATGTCAGCATTGCCGAATTGTAAAGGCACTTTCTAAATTGTTTCTCTCGTTGTCAGCTCTGGAGGAATGAATTCTTTTCACTGTCTTCTCAGAAATATCTGTGACAGTATGTACAATTTGTTACAGTTTTATTACAGAAGTGCTCTGAGTTAGGCCAAGTAAAACAGTAGTGTTTGTGGAAAAGTTTATTTCCATAGTTTAGAATTTGTTGGAGAACTCTTCTTTGGCTTTCTTTAACAGTAGCAAAATCACTGTGTCCTCTTAGTGAGGCACAATAAAGGTATGGATGTCAGAAAATTGTATCGACCGCTTGGTTTCTATTTCAGTGGAGTCATGCTAGGTTGCCATGAATTCTGACTGGCTCAGTGCCCTGCTCGTTATACAGTAGCTGTAAATTCTCATAATTTCTGGTTTGCAACATGCCAGAGGTTTAATCAATACCAGACCTTCCACAGCCCAGACCAGCCCTAATAACAAGACCTAGAATATTCAAGCCCAGACCCTCCAATACACAATATCAATAATGACCGATAATATTCAAGCGCAGAGGTGTATTTAAGATTAGACACTCTAAGCCACAGACCAAACCCAATAATAAGACCAAGGATATTCAAGACCAGAGGTGTATTTAAGACTAGACCCTCCAAAACCCAAACCAAACCCAATAATAAGACCAAGGATAATCAAGACCAGAGGTGTACTTATGACTAGACCCTGCAAGACCCAGACCAAACCTAATAATAAGACCAAGAGTATTCAAGACCAGACCAGATCCTCTAAACCCTAGGCCAAACGCAGTAGTAAGACCAAGAATATTCAAGATTAGAGGTGTATTTAAGACCAAAACGTCTATGACTCAGACTAAACCCAACAATAAGACCAAGACTAATCAAGAACTGAGGTGTATTTAAGACCAGACCATTCAAGACTCAGACCAATCCCAATAATAACAACACCAATAATATTCAAGTTCAGATGTGTATTTAAGACTAGACCTCCAAGAGCCAGAACAAACCTAATAATAAGACCAAGAGTATGCAAGACCAGAGTTGTATTTAAGACCAGAACCTCTAAGACACAAGCCAAACCCAAAAGTAAGACCAAAAATATTCAAGACCAGAAGTTTATTTAAGACCAGATTCTCTAAGATCCAGGCCGAACCCAATAATAAGGCCAAGAATATTCAAGTCCAGATGTGTATTTAAGACTAGACCTCCAAGAGCCAGAACAAACCTAATAATAAGACCAAGAGTATGCAAGACCAGAGTTGTATTTAAGACCAGAACCTCTAAGACACAAGCCAAACCCAAAAGTAAGACCAAAAATATTCAAGACCAGAAGTTTATTTAAGACCAGATTCTCTAAGATCCAGGCCAAACCCAATAATAAGACCAAGAACATTCAACTCCAGATGTGTATTTATGACTAGACCTCCAAGACCCAGACCAAACCCAATAATAAGACCAATAGTATTCAAGACCAGAGTTGTATTTAAGACCAGATACTCCAAGACCCAAGCCATACCCAATAGTAAGACCAAGAGTATTTAAGACCAGAGGTTTATTTAAGACCAGACTCTTAAATACCTAGACCAAATCCAATAAGATGAAGCATGTTCAAGACCAGATGTTTATTTAAGATCATAACCTACAGATGTAAATTTAAGATTAGACCTCCAAGACCTAGACCAGACCCAATAATAAGACCAAGGATAATCAAGACCAGAGGTGTATTTAAGACTAGACCCTCCAAAACCCAAACCAAACCCAATAATAAGACCAAGGATAATCAAGACCAGAGGCGTACTTAAGACTAGACCCTCCAAGACCCAGACCAAACCCAATAATAAGACCAATAGTATTCAATACCAGAGATGTATTAAAGACCAGATCCTTAAATACCTAGAACAAACTCAAGAATATGACCAAGAATATTCAAGTACAGATGTGAATTTAAGATTGGACCTCCAAGACCTAAACCAGACCCAATAATAAGACCAAGAAAATTCAACTACAGATGTGCATTTAAGACTAGACCATCTAAGCCCCAGACCAAACCAAATAAAAAGACCAAGAATAGTCAAAACCAGAGGTGTATTTAAGACAAGACCCTTAAAAACCTCGACCAAACAAAATACTATGACCATGACTTGCTCTCTCATTGGCTGTAGCTCAACACTACATCTGACACCACGTAGGGTCGACTTTAGATTTTGTATTTTCAGCCTCTTTTGAGTCATTGAGTAGGGTCGTTGTATGGTTCACACATAAAGACTGGTATTACTGCCACGATCACAGCCCAATCTGTCGGTGAGCTTGCAAATTGGGCTAAGAGTCATGTTGTGTAAACTAGGCATAAGTCACACTGATTGCGTCAACATCGGTATGCATTTTTTCTTGCCATAGTAAATGTGTTTTAAAAACACACATTTCAAGACCAAAAGAAAACGATTGAATTAAAAGGTCAATGGACACGAGCCTCTAAATGTGACACTAATCACTGTAGTAGTGACTGAAATAAAATGGGATGGTTGGATAATCGTGCAGTTACATCATCAACCAAAGCTACCATGAATTTCCATAAGAAATCTATTGCAAATGTTTCAAAAGTGACATGTTGGTGCTGCAGGATAAACAGCATGAGAGCGATATTTCCTTATGAGTGTGCTTAGGAACCGCTAGCTTGTGAATAATAAATTCCGGAGAAATTGTTTGTAGTTGTATAAATGTGCCTGAAGCGTTGTGGCAGAACAGCTTCTCCATCGCTGTGGTCCATTATCGACCGCGAGCCGACCAGAGTTACCTGAGCCCCGATGACCTTGCGCTGAATGTGTTCAAAGCGCACCAGACTAGAGCTGATAAGAGACCAATTTCCCATCCCCGGCTCGCTCTATCAATCATGTGTGATTGTGTGTGCGTATGTGTGTGCATTCAGTCTCAAAGCGCTCACAAACACCATCTTCATCACCAACAAATAAGCAGAATAGGGCAGACAATGCAAGTGACCCATGCGTTATCCCATGAGTGCAGCTCAAAGCTTGCTATTTCATTGCTGACCTTTCCGTCCTACAAATACAAAGTGTATGTGAAACGAGAGACAGTGGGGAAATAAGGAAAAGGGTTCATCCAAACATTACTGTATGTCATCATTTGCTCACTCTTTTGTTGTAGGTCTGTAATGTCCAACGCTATCTAGCAACAATTAGTAACTTTTTGATTTAGTGGCGAATTTGCATGAATTGCGGCACGGTGGCCCATTGGTTACAACTGTCGCCTCATAGCAAGAAGGTTGCTGATGTGAATCCTCAGCCTGATCTCACGAGGAAACGTAAGTATTTTACGTTTTGTCAGTTTAGTGGCTAATTCGCATGAATTCGTACGAGTTCAGTCATACGAAAATGTTCGATTTTAAAAGGAGGCGTGGCACCTAACCCAACCGTCATTGGGTGATGAGCAAATCGTACTAAATTGTACGAATTAGATCGTAGGAATTCATACGAATTAGCCACTAAATCAAAGTTACGAATTGCTGTGCGATTGCGTTGGAATCCTGGCTAGGCCAGTTGGCATTTCTGTGCATGTTCTTCCCGTGTCCTCTGGGTGTTCCGGTTTCCCCCACAGTCCAAAGACATGCGGTATAGGTGAATTGAATAAACTAAATTGGCTATAGTATAAGAAATTATCTATATTTCTCTACTATAGCGTTCTCTATTTATTGTGTTCGTCAACATATTAAATTAAATGCATTTAAAATAATTATTACATCATAAAAAATCAAGCAAACGTTTATTTTGTTCATGTTCCGCCATCCCATGTCAAAACATGCTTGTACAATACTGTATTTTCAATATGTATTTCCCATTCACGTCTTTCAAGATATGTTCACTCCTCATAAATTTATTGTCATACTGTATGCCATGTGCTGCCTTTTGATGTGGAAGCGAGGTGAAAATGATAGCCTGGATCTCTCGCTCAAAGCCTACAATCTCATTAGCACAACACGCTACTGTACGCATCTGTACGGCAGCTCTGAAGCCTTTATAAATTCTGTGTGACAACATAATGCTCTCCTGCTGTGGCCTACATTTCTGATTTCAGCAGCTTCTCGCTTTTCCCTGTACAGCTGAGGCAGATCTGTGCTTGTGCAGAACACACCCATATATATAATAGCGACAAATAATACCAAGGAATTAAAACATTTTAAATATTATATTAATTAAATGATGCTTTTATTAGCAGCTATGAATCTGAAGCCAAGTTGTCCTATTATGTTTTGAGGTCTTCTTCAATCCGCTTGTTTAGTTGTGATGTATATGGGTCTTCGACGACATACTGATATGCATGCAAGGTCAAAAAACACTTTCATGGTCCTATAATCTGCATTTATTTTTACCTAATTATCCAAGCGACGACCATATGAATCGTTCAGTGATTCATTTGTTCCCAAACCCCTCCTTAGCGCCAAGGGAATCTGCGCTGATTGGACCGATGACAGCCTGTTGTGATTGGTCGACAGTGTTCAGCGCGAGACAGTAAAATGCCAAGCCCCCAGGTCTCCAACATTGGTATAGGATCCGATGGCATGTACGTATAGTGTACGTAAACATGTACGTATATTGAAAGTGCCAGAGACTCTGCATTCCTCTGCCTTTGAACCCTCAAATGTGTCATTAAATTTGACGTGCAAAACTTACATGCAAGTTTTGCAAAGCATCTGCTTCACGTCACTGTGTCAGAGCGTGTAAAATATGCTTTAGAATGATTAGTTTAAACAAATTTAATGGACGCGATCATGCGTGTTGATCTGAAGAGAGTCTCTCTCGCTCACCGAATGCGCTGTACTGCATGCATTGCGTGCATCCGTCCGTTCCCTAAGGAACAAGAACAAACGCCTGACATCGCCTGTCCGTATTCCTCAAAGTTGTTTAGAAATAAATATTTCGAGATGGTGTGACAACGCGTACTTATGTGTGCCTTTAATGCACCCCTTAATGCTTCTTCCGTCCTTTTCGCTGCACCAGTGGCACCGAAATTAGGCACCGAAATTCATATGCTGATTTGATCCGGTACATACCGGGTACAAAGGTAACGGTGCTTTAATGGCACTGGGTTTCGGTACCCAACCCTACTTATAACTAAGTCTCAAAGGCTTCCACAGAACAGTGGCAATGCCGTCAGGTTTTACTGTATTGATTTAGAGTCGACAAGAAGGTCACTGGTTTGACTCTCAGCTGGGCCAGTTGGTATTTCTGTGTGGAGTTTGTATGTTTTCTTTTGTTGGCGGGGTGCTCCAGTTTCCCTCACAGCCCAAACACATGCGCTTTATATGAATAAACTAAATTGGCCGTAGTGTGTGTGTGTCTGTGTGTATAGGTGTTTCCCGGTACTGGGTTGCGGTTGGAAGGGAATCCACTGCGTAAAAAATATGCTGGAATAGTCGGCGGTTCATTCCTCCGTGGTGACCTCTGATAAATCAGAGACTAAGCCGAGGGGAAATGAATGAACGAATTTCATCAATGAGTTTGTTTGCAAAACAAACAGGTGTGTGTGTAGGAAGCCCACCCTTACTCCCTGGCATAGGTCATTGTAGGAAGACCTCTTACCATTCCTTTGGAGACAAAACATGGTCATACTTTTTGATGGTCCATTTGTTGAATTTAATTTACGTTGCATCTACATGCCAACTAATTCTCAGTAGATTATATGTAGACTATCAGGTTGGAGTTGGGGTTAGTGTAAGTTGACGTACTTGCAAGGTTTCTTATAGTCAGTTAAATGTCTGTTGTAGGAGCAGTATCAACAGATATTAAACAAACAGTCTACTAATACTCAAATGGACCATCAAAATAAATCTTATCTTTAAACCATTTCAGAGCTTGTACATTCACAAACAACAACATTAAACACTTCCGACTACATATTATTGGAAAAAGCATGACAAGATTTGAACACAAGTGTTCCTGTAAAGCACACACTCAAATGAAGTTCCATTTTGCCTCCTTTCCTATATGTATCTCCACAGAACATCTCAGTAGCCATCATATACAGATCATGGTCCCACAAGGCATCTCGGGCCCTAGCAGATAGATCTCTCAGATAGGTCTATATTCACACTAGCGGCCCCGGGGACCCTAATGGTCAGCGCAGAGGAAGTAACCATAGCAACAATACGCTGAACGAGTGCTTCCCGTTGGAACAGTTCTGCCATCGGAACACTGATAAAAGTGTGCAGATATCAGAGGACATTTCTGTCAGTCACAGTCCTGCACTCTCGCTCTCCTTCTGTGTCTCTGCAGGTCTCGGAGCACAAGCGTCATCACACCTGTAATTCGTCTTCCTGTCCAGAGGGTAATGAAAATGAGAGGGTCACCGGTAATGAAATGTCAGAGAAACACAAGCTCCCTCAGCTGTACAGAAGCTCATTCGGCAGGAATAGTGCATTAATGACAGTGAATGAGTGCTGAGAGATGCTGCATGACTCCTGCATATGCTGCCTATTCCCTAAACAGTGAGTATGGAATGTTAAGAGAAACTGGAAGACTGTCAAACACAGATCTTTTCACATATATATACATGATGACATTGACTAAATAATGGATTAGACAAATGTACTGCAGTATTTTTGCTGTAAAATCTGCTTCGGCAATGTTTTATGCAGGTTACATACTGTAGCAAATGCTTCCAAAGCAAAGATCCTCCAGATGCTGTTCATATGCTTCCTGAACTGAACAATGACCATGCTATTTATTTAAAATCCATTTCTATAATGGTCTAATAAAAACTCATGGTGTTAAGTTTAAATCTGTGTTGTTTGGTCTAGCTCCTGTTTATCTAACCAACCTTCTGTCTCGCTACATTCCAACCCACTCTTTAAGATCTCAAAACTCAGGGCTTCTGGTAGTACCTAGAATAGCAAAGTCAAGTAAAGGAGGTCGAGCCTTCTCAGTTATGGCTCCTAAACTCTGGAATAGCCGTCCTAATAATGTCCGAGGTTCAGACACACTCTCGCAGTTCAATACTAGATTAAAGACCTATCTTTTTAGTATTCTCTATTTCCACCTGGGAATTCACATCCCGAGGCCTTTAGAGATTATGCAGCACAACTGATGCGATCCAAGACCTGCGAAGAGATAATCCCAAGGTTTCCATAATCCTGGACCAGGCCGTATCCTGAGCAGCAGCTGTGGTGGTCATGGCGGAGTGTAGAGCATGAGACTGATTCCTGTGACGCTCCAGGGACAGACGAGTCTTCTCTAAGGTCCAGCATTCTCCAGCACCTCGATTGCAGCTCTGCACAAGACGTTTGGCGATATGAAAAATGGTCGTGCCCAATTGAGCCTGGTTTCTCTCGAGGTTTTTTAATTCTTCACTTTCGCCAATTGGTGAAGTTTTTTCCTCGCCACTGGCTTGCATGGTTCGGGATCTGTAGAGCTGTGCACCGATGGATTTGCTCTTCAGTATTTGGACTCTCAGTAGTGAAT
>NC_079437.1:59166958-59169112 GCF_903798145.1 Danio aesculapii | reverse complement strand
ATTAAACCACACTGAACTGAGCTCAACTGAACTGAACTTAAACACTGAAAACTGAACTGACTCTGTTTCAATTTATTGTAATCTTCTATGTGAAGCTGCTTTCACACAATCCACATTGTAAAAGCGCAATAAAAATAAAGGTGAACTAAATTGAATTGAATATAGTCAAAACGCAAATTACATTCCCGATAAAAAGGTAAAAATGCCCAATATTATTTTATTGACCTATTTTAAGGTCTCATTTTAAGTTATATCTGAGGAAGATATAGGTAGTTAATAAGTTGCAGTTTAAGATGTGTGTATGTGTTTTGTGCATCTGTGTGTACATTGTATTCCTCACGTAATGAGGACCAAATGTCCCCACAAGTATAGCAATTGCAGTCAATTTCTGGCCTTGCGGGGACACTTATTTGGACCCCTTAAGGAGAATGGCTCATCAAGAGATTTGTGCAAGTTTGTGTGTGTGTGTATGTGTGTGTGTCAGCTTCACATGATGCTGCTGGATGATTGGAAGTTTTTTTTTAAACATTACAGTGTTTACCGGACAGATATTATGTGTGTGTTTGTGTTGTTAAAATGTGTATCTGTGTATACCTCGTATTTCATTACGTTATGAGGACCGAATGTCCCCACAAGTATAGAAAATCTTGTAAATTTTGACCTGATGGACACGTTTAGGTCCCCATGAGGAATGTGGCTCATCAAGATAGCTATACGTGTGTGTGTGTGTGTGTGTGTGTGTGTGTGTGTGTGTGTGTGTGTGTGTGTGTGTGTGTGTGTGTGTGTGTGTGTGTGTAGGGAATGTGCATATGTCTGTTCTCCAGCTGTTGGAGGGCTTCATGAGTCTCTGTCTCCTCCACAGCAGCTGCTCTCTCTCTCTCTCTCTCTCTCTGCTCATCTTTATTCCTGCTGTCTGTGTCTGTCAGTGTCACACACTCACAGGAAACACATCACACACTCATGCTTCCCGTCAAAACACAACTAAGCTAATTTATAACCGATCGCTCCTGCTGGAAAGGGGAATCGCTCATGTGTGTTTGTGTTTTTAGAGGACACAGACGGCAATCTGTCCTGTAAACACTGTCATGTTTCAAGAAAATACATGGTCCAATCATCCAACAACAGCCTGTGAAGCTGACACACACACACACACACATTTATACATACAAACACACAATCACACAAACAAAGGCATAAACAAACACACACACATAGCACACAAACCCCACAGCTACAGTCAAGAGCAAACACAATCAGAGCACACACAGAATCGACACACTTATCAATGAGTCTGGCCTTGAACTGCTCGTTAACACACACAGATGATTCTCGCCAAGCGTTTGCATTCATGATAACAGCAGCAGCTCCTCTATCTGATCCTGAACAGAGACACCGTCAGTGGGTCTTCAGGTCAGCTGGTGCTCAGATCATGTGTGAAAACCAAGCAATCGCTCACCGTTTGAGTTCAGTGAATCTTGACATTGTCATCCTGGAAGAAGATGGCCATGGGAAACGTCTTCTGACACGGCTGCTTAAGAAATATAAAACTACACACACCATTAGTGTTACCAGAAACACATTTCAAGCCAGGTAAAATATTAATCAATGCATTAAAGATCTAAACATAGACTTCAAAATTTCTTACCTAAAGGGGACCTAATATTCCCCCCTTTTACAAGATGTAAAATAAGTCTCTGATGTCCCTATAGTGTGTGTGTGTGTGTGTGAAGTTTAGGTCAAAATACTCTATAAATAATGTTTAATAACTCTATAAAACTGCCCCTTTTATGCTTTGATCCTGATTGTGCTGTTTTGGTGACTGTCGCTTTAAATTCAAATGAGATTGTGCTCTTTTCAGAAGAGGGCGGAGCTACAAATGCCTGTGTGTCAGCCTAGTGGCAGATTCAAATACAAGACTTATGAACGAAGCTAATGAGGGAGAAATCATCACTAGTGGGCGGGGCTTTTCCCCTCTGATGACACGTACAGTGGGAGAATGTCAATCAAAGTGTTTCTGCCGTTTTTATCAAGTGTGATTATATAAATGTACAGTTAATGAATGTTTACCATAAGAAGCTGGTTATATTTACAGACTGTAGCCACACAAATGTGTTTAAACCCCTTATATGTGGCCGGAGTGTTAAACGAACGAAG
>NC_079437.1:59119458-59161958 GCF_903798145.1 Danio aesculapii | reverse complement strand
TCTTGAGGTTTTTTATCCTTCACTTTTGGCAATTGGTGAAGTTTTTTTTCTCGCCGCTGTCACCGCTGGCTTGCATGGTTTGGGATCTGTAGAGCTGCGCATCGATGGATTACTCTTCAGTGTTTGGACTCTCAGCAGTGAATATTAAACCACACTGAACTGAACTAAACTGAACTGAACTGACTCTATTTCAATTCACTATAATCTCAAATATGAAGCTGCTTTGACACAATCTACATTGTAAATGTGCTATAGAAATAAAGATGAACTGAATTGTATCATATTGAGCAGAGCAAAGAAATTGTGGGTTGACATTCCGCCACATGATGGCGACAAAGTAGTTCCTAACCCAAAATCTCTACATCTACCATCTGGAAGCCTGATTCAGTTACTTCAATCACTTCAGAAGACAGGAGTCAAGTTCATCAAGTTAAAACTCATGAGGCCTGAAGATACGAGACTGGCGTCCAGCTGACCTTACTACTATATTGCTTTCGACACCACATTTTTGAGGTTTCATTGAAGAGATCAATTAGATTCTCAATAGCTCCAGCGGGCCGATAGCTCTTAATGTACATGAATGAATGAGAGCGTTTGGAGAGCACAGAGAGCCTTTAGCACACACTGGGAGTAAATTGAATTTGATGAGTAGTGAGCCTGAAGTGCTTTATTGGCATCTAAACACACAAGTGACCGGCTGGCTTATGACGAATGGACGGAAATAAATCTGATTTCTAGAAACTGAGAGCAGCCCAAAAGATGTGAAACCACCCGTGTGTATTTGTGCTGCATGTAGTCGTTTTGTAATGTGTGTTAAAAATAAATTATAGGATAACGTTTAATGGAACGAAACAGGTTTTAAAGCTGACTTTTAAATGAAGTATTTTTAATACACTGTAAAAAAAAATGAGGGTTCCACTTAATTCTCTTATGTTGCCCCAACACCAATCAATTAAGTTAACTTAATTGTTTTTACAAATTTAAATGGTTTAAACATAAAAAAATCATGCTGTCCCAAAAAAAAATCTCAAGAATTGCTTTGATTCAGCTGATTTACAGTGCATTCGGAAAGTATTCACAGCGCTTCACTTTTTCCACATTTTTTTAAGTTACAGCCTTATTCCAAAATAGTTTAAATTCATTTATTTCCTCAAAATTCTACACACAACACCCCATAATGACAATGTGAAAAAATCATTTTTGAAATTGTTGCAAATTTATTCAAAATAAAAAACCTGAAAAATCAGATGTACATCAGTATTCACAGCCTTTGCCATGAAGCTCTAAATTTAGCTCAGGTACATTCTG
The DNA here is from genome assembly GCF_903798145.1 of Danio aesculapii. Taxonomy (NCBI): domain Eukaryota; kingdom Metazoa; phylum Chordata; class Actinopteri; order Cypriniformes; family Danionidae; genus Danio; species Danio aesculapii. Next base: position 59,160,650 of record NC_079437.1, on the reverse strand, counting down.
TTTCCACTGATCATTCTTGAGATGTTTCAGAAGCTTAATTGGAGTTCACCTCTGGTCAGTTCAGTTGATTGGACATGATTTAAAAAAGGCATACACCTGTCTATATAAGGTCCCAGGGTTGACAGTGCATGTCAAAGCACAAACCAAGCATGAAGACAAAGGAATTGTGTGTAGACCTCCGAGACAGGATTGTCTCAGGGCACAAGGCTGGGGAAGGTTACAGAAATATTTCTGCTGCTCTTAACGTTCCAATGAGCACAGCGGCCTCCATCATCCGTAAGTGGAAGATGTTTGGAACCACCAGGACTCTTCCTAGAGCTGGCCGGCCATCTAAGCTGAGGGATCGTGGAAGAAGGGCCTTAGTCAGAGAGGTGATCAATAACCTGATGGTCACTCTGTCTGAGCTCCAGCGTTCTTCTTTGGAGAGAGGAGAACGTTACAGAAGGACAACCATCTGTGCAGCAATCCACCAATCAGGCCTGTATGGTAGAGTGGCCAGACGGACGCCACTCAACACCTGGAATTTGCCAAAAGGCATCTGAAGGCATAAGAAACAAAATACTCTGGTCTGATGAGACTAAAATTGAACTCTTTGGAGTGAATGCCAGGTGTTACGTTTGGAGAAAACCAGGCAGCGCTCATCACCAGGCTAATACCATCCCTACAGTGAAAGCATGGTGGTGGCAGCATCATGCTGTGGGGATGTTTTTCAGCAGCAGGAACTGGAAGACTAGTCAGGATAGAGGGAAAGATGAATGCAGCAATGTACAGAGACATCCTGAATGAAAACCTGCTTCAGAGTGCTCTTGACTTCAGACTGGGGCGACGGTTCATCTTCCAGTAGGACAATGACCAAAGGCACACAGCCAAAATATCAATGGAGTGGCTTCACAACAACTCAGTGAATGTCCTTGAGTGGCCCAGCCAGAGCCCAGACCTAAATCCTATTGAACATCTCTGGAGAGATCTGAAAATGGCTGTACACCGTCGCTTCCCATCCAACCTGATAGAGCTTGAGAGGTACTGCAAAGAGGAATGGGCAAAAATTCCTAAAGATAGTTGAACCAAGCTTGTGGCATCATACTCAAAAAGACTTGAGGCTGTAATTGCTGCCAAGGGTGCATGAACAAAGTATTGAGCAAAGGCTGTGAGTACTGATGTGATTTTTCAGCTTTTTTATTTTTAATAATTTGCAACAATTAAAAAAAACTTGTTCCACATTGTAATTATGGGGTATTGTGTGGAGAATCTTGAAGAAATAAATTAATTTAATCCATTTTGAAATAAGGCTGCAACATAAAAAAATGTGAAAAAAGTGAAGCGCTATGAATACTTTCTGGATGCACTGTAAATAAGTAGTTTGAACAAGCAGCAAAAATAAGTTGTTTTGTTTGCATATTTGTTACTCAAATTTGCTTTTTAACTGTATATGAGGGAAATGCTATATATGGAACAGTCTATATCAGATTTGAAAAGCAGACGTGGAAAGCAGATTTCAGGATTTGGCCATTAAGTAGGTTGAATTTGGTCTTGGATGCCCAAAATAGCAGAGATAAAGCTAAAATTAACTTGCTGTATTTTTTGCTGTATATACAAATATTTGATAGTTCATTTTAGCTAAGGTCTATTAACCTAGATTTACTGTTATTTGCTGTAAATTTAGAAATTAGCAATAAATAAGATGAATAAAAACATATTTTACAATGCTTTTGTTAACTAAAGTGCAACTCTTTTTAAACCTTAATTAATTTCAAATGGGATTATAAATGAATTTAAAAAATACATTTCTTAGCTAAAGTCTCAAACATGCACAGATTTGAAAACGGCACATCACACACATTTAAGATGTTATTAAAAGCACAGTTCACCCATGAATGAACATTTATTCACTATGTACTCACCTTAAAGTCCAACCATTATGAGTTTGTTTTCTTTCTGTTGAACACAAAATAAGATATTTTGAAACATGTTAGAAACCATTAACTTCCATTGTAGAAAAGAACATATACTATGGAAGTTAATGGTTACAGATTTTCAACATTCTTCAAAGTATCTTCTTTTGGATTCAACAGAAGAAATAAACTTTTTTATGAAAAAGTTAAGGGTTTAAATGATGAGCAAATATTCAGTTTTATATGTCTCATATTTTATCTTTAATGGGCATAAAAAACTAAAAATCTTTAAAAGTCAAAAATAGCTTTCAATGTATTTCCATATGTAATTTACCTTTTGTCTTATTTATTTATTTAATTTATATATATATTTATATATATATATATATATATATATATATATATATATATATATATATATATATATATATATATATATATATCTTTTTTATTTATTTTATTTAATGTGTATTTTGTCTTTAAAATGTACTATGCATAATGTAATGCTATATCTGTATCTTGTTGCTGCAATCTTTTATTGTTAATCTTTACATGTAGCCTACTTACTATCTATTGCACTAGCAACAGTCTACACTCGATTTCTCTCCGGATAACTTTAGTTGTATGCTTGTGATATGTTCTCGACAGACCCTGAAGTGTGTTCATATATAGAGACTGTACTGACCGTGGTCTAATCATCCTGATTTAATATCCTAAATATCAAACATGCTAGGCAGCCCGATGTGTCCACGAGCAGATCAGAAGATTTAATATTTGATCTGTAAACACCTCACGTCACCCAATCACATATAATCTGACTGGAACATCTGGTCCTGGACAAGATTTTTTAATAGATTGTTGAGAAGGGTAAATCTGGATAAATCGGCTTAAAACTCCTGAAGTATGAGGGTATTAACTCATTTTAATAAGAAGCGAAACCATATTGTAAAATGATACTTTTTATCTTCTACTTTTTAGATGTTTTGTCTTGTTTCTAGTCCAAAAATAATAATAAAAAATCATAAATCAAGAAGCATTTTCTAGACAAGCAAAACAAATCCCTGCTAAAAACAAAACAGCTTAAACCAGTCTAAGCTGGTTGGCTAATTTTAGTTGGTTGACCAGTTTAGAGGGGTTTTGGCCATTTCCAAGCTGTTTTCCAGCCATTTCCAGCCTGGTCTTAGCTGGTCAGGACTATTTTTGGCTTTTAAATCCCTTATAAATTGCAGTTAAAGGTTCAATTATTACAGTTTTTCTCAGTCACTTTGGTGCATTTCTCACAACTCTTTACATTTACACAACAGTTAATGCATTTCTCAAAACAATTAGTCAATTGTGCACATCATAGCAGTTTCTCATTCCTTCCAACAAACTGCAAATGCTTTTGGACATGCATCAATTTAGTTTAGTTAATTATGACTGACATGACATAAGCAAACGAGAATGTTATAAAGAGCAGAGAGTTGTATGAAAGCAACTGATGCATGTCCAGAAGCATTTGCAATTTGTTGGAAGGAATGAGAAACTGCTACTATGATGTGGAAAATGCACCAAGGCGACTGAGAAAAACTGTAAATTAACGGCTCAGACAGAGTGATTCAGAACAAAAATACATACATTTAAAAATGAAACAACAACAATACAATGACTGTACAGTTTAAACATTGCTGAATGACACTTAAATGATTTATCATACAGTTATATTATTATATTACTATATTGGTGTTGTTTAATCGAATTTTCTTTTGTGTTTTGGTGCTCATGTCATTCAGCAGCGTTTAATCGGTAGGGTAATTTCATTTCGATAGACTTTCATTTTGACAGATTTTTCATTAAGACCCCGAAAAAATCATACCGTCTTGTATAAAATGGGCATCCATTGTCGTCTTTGAATAAAAAACAACAACAAAAAGAGCATTTCAAAGACTGTGTTGGATATCGGTAGCCATTGACTTACATAGTAGGAAAAAAAAGTTTTAGGAACAACACATAATAACTTGACTTCTAGTTGATCATTTGGTATCAGAAGTGGCTCTTATGAAAGGCAAAAGCCTCTAGATTATGTTTATTTTACCAGAATAAAATATGATCATGCCTTGAATTTAAATTATTTCATTAGGACAGTAAAGTCTGGCTTTGCTTAGACAAAAGTCTTGTCACTTAACAGAAATAATGTACAGTATAGAATATAAAGTCATGGTGCAGTGGAAAAAGAATAAATATTGTGGATGACAACTGCATCTGCTATGACTCAAATCACTTATTAATAAATTATTAATTAATTATTAATCTGGAATTGCATAAAAAAGCATTCTTGCAGGACTCCCAGAGTTCCTCAGATCCTTTGGATTCATCTTCAATGCGTCTTCCTTCATCTTACCCCAGACATGCTCAATAATGTTCATTACTGGTGCCTGGGCTGGCCAGTCCTGGAGCACCTTGACCTTTGGTTGCAGGAACATTGATGTGGAGGCTGAAGTATGAGAAGGAGCGCTATCCTGCTGAAGAATTTGCCCTCTATTGTGGTTTGTAATGTAATGGGCAGCACAAATGTCTTGATACCTCAGGCTGTTGATGTTGCCATCCATTCTGCAGATCTCTCGCACGACCCCATACTGTATGTAACCCTAAACCATGACATTTCCTTCACCAAACTTGACTGATATCTATGAGAATCTTGGGCCCATGTGGGTTCCAGTAGGTCTTCTGCAGTATTTGTGATGATTGGGATGCAGTTCAACAGATAATTCATCTGAAAAATCAACCTTCTGCCACTTTTCCAAATGATCAACTAGAAGTCAAGTTATCATTTGTTGCTTGATTAGATCGACGACAAGACTTTTGTCAGGTAGTGTAATTATGTGATTATATGCCACAAAAAAAGCCATTTTCCTTTAAATAAAAGTAACTCTTATGTATTATTAGCCTGACATAAAAGCAAAGGTAAATATATTGTTTATTTTTTAGAGTTGGAAAAACATGTGTGTAATGAAAAGCTGTATAATTTAGCAGCAATTCCACCTTTTTAATAGTACCTGCATGTTTACAAGTGCTCAGTTTTGACATATAGTGTGAATAATAACTTTGTTGGCACAAGAAAATAAAACTGTTAATTGCTTTATGATGATGGTGATAATGTCTCAAGGCCTACGCTATAGTGACGTCAAACCCAGCAGAGAAAACAGTTTTACACTTAAAATAGATGTGTTAAAAACAACACTACCTGTGCTATTTCTTAACACACCTGTTAGTCTGTCTAGTTAAAGCAGCATTTCTCAATCCCATACCTCATCGCAGTATTTTTAGCATAGCTTACTAAAATAATAATTGACAGGTACCTACACGGTGTTTATTATTCTCTACTCCATTGAATCCACTTTAAAACATTATTTCACTGATTTACACAACAGCATTGCCCGTAGCATCTGTTTACTAGAAAAGTATGGGTTGTGACATAATATACCTTTAAATACAGTATAGATTACAGTGGGGTGTAAAGGGACATTTTCATTTTTGGGTGAACTGTCCCTTTAAGGTCAACACATTTTGCTGTACTTTAAGCTTTAACTGTACCTTAAACTTTAAACCCAACCCAAACCCAAAGCGTTTTCAAAAGCAATCCAGAAATGGCCTCATGGCCGTCTAATTTGTACCACGTTTTGAGATTTTTCTATATTCTCAAGCTGTTTGTTTACTTGTATGTTTTATTTTTTTGGCTTTTGTTTTTGTCTTGCACGTTTTCTGGAACCGTTTTTCACCAGACTCTAACCCCGTCATCACGGTCAACAAGGCTCTGCGTCTTAAATCCTCCAAAGTGCACGGCGAGCCACTGGGCAAACTGGTAACAGCACAAAAGCAGTCCACATGGAGGTAAGCGACCCCGTATCGCTCGTCTTAAAAACGAAATGCAGCCATATGTACTCCCGGCTACATATTTCACGATCTCCAGAAATGTATATAGGGCTACGTTTACAGAATGAAACTATGTTGCTAATGTTTTATGTTGAATCCACTTAATTTTTGTAAAAACTAATAAGTTAACTTAATTCCTTCTTGTAGTCCCAACACAAATCAAAAGTTGGATTATGGAACCCAAACATTTTTTACAGCGTAGTTTAAAGTAAAAACACTACTTTCAGAAAACAGAATGCATTTAAATTTTCGTTTTTTTTGCTTAAAGGCAAATTGAATGAAACAGGTTATAATCCGAAACATTTGTTTTCACTTAATCCTTTATAAAAAATGTACTGGGGTGGCACGGTGGCTCAGTGGTTAGACTCAAAGGTCGCTGGTTCGAGTCCTGGCTAGGCAAATTGGCATTTCATTGTGGAGTTTGCATGTTCTCCCTGTGTTGGCGTCGGTTTCTTCCTGGTGCTCTGGTTTCACCCGCAGTTCAAAGACATGTACTATAGGTTAACTGAGTAGGTGAATAGGTCCATAAATTATGAGTGTGTGTGTGTGTGTGTGCATGAGAGTGAATGGGTGTTTCCCAGTACTAGGTTTCGGCTGGAATGGCATCTGCTGTGTAAAACATATGCTGTAATAGTTGGCGGTTCATTCCGCTGTGGTGACCTCTGAAATAGAGACTAAGCCACTTTGAATTAAAGACACATTTTACAGTGTATACTGAAAATGAAGCCTAATAGACTGATTTCACGCAGCCGCCATTTTAAACAGCGAAATCGAGGCTGCGGTGGGAAGAAACCCAGAAGTATCGCCTGAGTCACACAGGAATGTTGTGTACTTGGCTGTATATCTTATCAGTGAAGAGAAATCGACACAAATTTATACTTTCATCATCTTCCAAGTGACCCAAAGGTCCGTTCTGAATGAATAGTGAAAATAAAAAGGGATATCGGACCTCATTTTCAGCTAAGTTAAGAGAAATGACACTAGTTAGCTAATGTTATCTTTCCCAAACACACATTTTAGATGCCATTTATCAAACTTAAGTTACTGAACTGATACTTTAATTATATTAGACTTGTCACGATACAAAATATTGGTACTGAAATAAAACAAAAACTTCCATTCCCTGTTAACATTTAAGGCACTGTTGATGGCGTTCTTAAACAGCACTGATTTGCCATTGTGTTCACGTGCTCAACAGAAATGACTGATTGGCCATGAAGGTCATCAGTACCGAGCACAAACACAGACGAGCGATCTGCTATTTAATCGACAGATCTTCACGGCTTTAAAACGCTCCAATGTCCGTGTATCTGTGTTTGCACTCGGTGAAGAGCGGTGAACTGATGACCTTCACGGTCAATCACAGTCATTTCTGTTGAGCACTCGTGAATACTATGGCTAATCAGCGTTGTTTATGAGCATGCTCAGTGGCGCTTAAATGTTAAATTGGACGTTTTGAAAACTTCAGTACCGAGACAACACTATTACAGACAACACAAGGGTGCGCTACAGAGGACTGCATTGTTTTATCGGTCAACGGGTTACATAGGCTAAAGCTGGGAAGCATCCCCACGGTGTTTACCTGCTGCCATGAACTGAAGCCTAGGAGGATACTTAGGCGTATTACTCTGAAGGAGATTGTGATTTAGTTTGATGCCTAATATGCTTTTAATTGTTTAAATTAAACTGAACTGAATGATATTAAAGTGATGTTTACACATATCTGCATTTTGAAATTTAACAGCTGGGGGTTTGTAGTTCACAGCATGTTGTGGCAATGTAGACAGTGTTGACCCTACCGCAGCCTCGATTTCGTGTTTTAAAATGGTGGCCGCGTGAAATAAGTGTATTGGAACAACTGAAATAAATGACTTCAACTTCTAAAGAAAATTTATTTTTCCAACTTATTTATTAGTCAAAACCATTATAAATTAAGTATAAATTAATTAATGTGGCTGTAATAAGCTGACATAATGCTTTTAAGTTTTCACTTGTTGGACATGTTGCCAGTCCAAACGCTTCATCGCCTGCAAACATTCATTTCCGAGGTTTGATGATGATTTCAAGACAAGCAAAGATTTCTAGAGATGTTTGTACCTGCAGACGACCGAAATAAAAAACACAGATATTTTTCTTCTCTCATCTTTGGTGTTGATTTGAAGAGAAAATTACACATATAACGAGAGCAGCTCCAAACAGCTTCAATCAGAGCATGCTGTAGGCCTGTTTTGTTAGACCAAACAGCCATCTTGTTGTTCTGTTTCGAAGTAGCCATATGGATTCCCCTCAGCTTGAAAAGTTTTGTACACCACTGTCCTCAAAAGTAGTGCTTCTGCTGTACTCTCAGACTCTGAGGCTGTAGGAAATAGAGAACTATTGATTTTCTTCTTCTATTTTTTTGAAAGCAGATCCTCAGCATCTTAAACTGTACCGAGAGAAAGAGGCTTTCATTAATGGCCGATCTGTCAGACTCACGGCTGGATATGAAGTGTGTCATCCAGAGGTGTGGGCCGCACTGCTAATAGTCTTCTGGGATGCCAAGCGCTCAGAAAAAAAAAAGTGATGGGAATGAAGCTAGCGGAAAGCTATGAGGCAAGAGAGCAGGAGAACGTCTGACATCCTTTTTGAGTTTGTTCATAATCTTCATTACTCTGAATAATGATGCTCATTAGATTCTCGTTACTCTTAATATTGTAATGAAACACAACCGGTCTAGACACAATGATAGCAGAAGCATGAAGCAATGGTCAATCAGTGTACATTCAAGGCTAGTGTTGGAGGTAATGCGAGTTAAGTAATGATATATTTTTAAAGTAATGAGTAATGCGTTAAGAAATTAAGAAATAATATTTGAGTTACTTAAAAAAATACATTAAAAACACAGGCTCATTCAGAAAATGTACCCCTATATACATTTCTGTAGGTCACGAATTATGCAGCCAGAGCTACGTATGGCTGCATTTCGTCTTTAAAAGTATGACGAAGCTTTTTTTCATGCTTACCAGCTGACCGCGTATCTCTGTGTGGATGGCTTTTCTGCTGTTACAAGTTTGTCCAGCTTATCGTGTACGTCAACTGGAGTGGAGTTGACTGTGATGACGAGGTTCGAGTGTGGTGAATTATCAACACAATCTCACGGCAATTCGTAACTTTTTGATTTAGTGGCTAATTCGTACGAATTTGTATGATCTAATTTGTACAATTTAGTACGATTTGCTCATCCCCCAATGACGGTTGGGTTTAGGGGTGGGGTTAGGTGCCACGCCTCCTTTTTAAAATCGTACAATTTCGTACGACTGAACTCTCTGAACTCGCCACTAAACTGACAAAACGTAAAATACTTACGTTTTCTCGTGAGATCAGGCTGGAATAACAGTTCCAGAAGACAAAACAGCAGGTAAGACAAAAACAGAAGCCAATAAATAAAAATAAACAAGTAAATAACAGGGTGAGAATGTGGTAAAATCTGAAAATGTGGTAAAGGGGTTTTTCTTTTTCTGAATTGCTTTTCAAAACACTATTGGTTGGGTTTAGGGAAGGAGAAGGGTGGGTCAGTTGATCAGTCAGTCAGTCAGTCAACAGATAATGAGTTAAAAAAATGTAATGTGAGTTACTTTTTAGTTTAATTATTTAGCTTTCAAAAAAAGTAAAACATTCTTCTTTAGTTTTGGGGAGAGCAGGGGTACATTAAGAAGCTATGAACAATTAACTTCGTCTGTGTCACCAACTCGGTCCCAATAATTCCCCTCACTGGCCAGCAGAGGTCGCTCTCCCCGGACTATTAACACTACATCCCCCAGAAGCCCCGTATCTGTCACTGATTGCGCTGCACCTGACTTTGATCACACACACACCCATATAAGCAGCTTGCACGCTCACTTCATTGCGAAGTCTTGTTTGCCCCGTCAACATTTCTGAGCGTTATTTCCTTGTACTCTGTTTGATCTCTCGTTGCCGACCCAGACTGCTCTAGACCCTGTTTTCCTCGCTGCCTGCCCCGATCATTTGCCTTCCTCTCCGTTTCCGAATTACTCTGCCAGCCCCGATCCATGCCTGTTTTACCGACCAACGAATGCTTGCCGCCTGCCTTCCTACCTATGCCTGTCATTCATGTGAGTGTCTCAAATATCACTTATTGGTGGTTTCTGTTTCACTTGTGTTTAATAAATACACTGCAGATGGATCCCTCTGTATCAGCCTCCTCATTACAGTCTGGCAGTTCATTTTGTAAATGTTTTAAATATATATATATATATATATATATATATATATATATACATATATATATATATATATATATATATATATATATATACATATATATATATATACATATATATATATATATATATATATATATATATATATATATATATATATATATATATATATATATATATATATATATATATATATATATATATATATATATATATATATATATATATACATATACATACACACATACAGTGTTTCCTTTAGGATTTGCAGACTGTGTTGGGCCTTTTACACGGATCAACCAACTACATGCAGTGTTATTTCATTGACAAATGTCGTGAGCGCAGTATTACAAGTCGAGATCGCATTCATGTAATATGAGCATGCAAATCTTTGTGCTCGAGCGACAATTTGCTCTGTTCGTGCACAAAACTTCTTGCATGCCCTCATATACGCTGCTCAAGTGCAGATCTTCTTGTGTGCTCTCAAATAAACGCTCTGAAGTGTGATTTAGTGCATTTATGTAACGAGTATGTCTCCATATTTATTAGATTTGCTAGGAATATTTATGAATGTCTCCAATAGACCTACAGAGCGGCATTAATGTGTCCTGAAGTAAAGTAAAATGGTTATAATCTCCCGCAAGATAAAGTCATTGTATGCAGAGCCATAGAGCTTTATCTATAAATCAAATATAATTATGGAAACTGTGTTCATCTTAACTGTAAGGGTCGTGTTTGCTGGCCTCACGCATCACGCACCTGTCAGTCAGTCAGTCAGTCAGCACGTCACCTTAAAGGGTTAAACACATAACGCACAGCACTACTACGGTTACAGAAAGGTTTCACACTGTTATAATTCATTTACGTTTTAATGCGTTTTGGTGCGATTTATAACTTGCTATTTTTAAAAAACGACTGAATGTTTTGAATGAGAAGCTGTAATGTAGCCGTGGTGGGATGAATTTTACCATGGAAGAATGAATGTAGCGGAAACTACATGTACAACCAACACAATCTCACGGCAATTCGTGACTTTTTGATTTAGTGGCTAATTCGTATGAATTCGTACGATCTAATTCATACAATTTAGTACGATTTGCTCATCTGCCAATGACGGTTGGGTTTAGGGGTGGGGTTAGGTGCCACGCCTCCTTTTTAAAATCGTACAATTTCGTACGTCTGAACTCGTACGAATTCGTACGAATTAGCCACTAAACTGTCAAAACGTAAAATACTTACGTTTTCTCGTGAGATCAGGCTGGTACAACTTCAAAATACAGCAACATACTGCAAAAGTGTTCCACAGTAAAATACAGTTCATATTACAGTTAAATACTGTGTAATATACAAATTGTTAACAGTGTACAATACACACTTTTCCTTAAGCAATTCTTGCTAGGCAGTTTGTAAGGTATAAATCTGAATCATTGAAAAAAAATATTTGCTAATATTTATTTACTAACTCATTTCTTTTTTGGTAGGACAGTTTCAGTGCATAATTTCTATACTTAGATTTGCCCTAGATTTGTTAAGCTTTTAGATATTGCCAATGCTAATTCATACCATATTATTTAAGTGTATTTTTTTTATTTCAAACACCCTGATTTGTAGCACTTTGATTTTCTTCTTGTAATTTTCCATTTTAGCATTTAATAAATCAGAAGTCTCACATGTTAAAAAACATTCATTCATTCATTTTCCTTCGGCTTAGTCCCTTATTCATCAGAGGTAGCCACAGCAGAAAGAATCGCCAACTATTCCAGCGTATGTTTTATGCAGTGGATGTCCATCCAGCCACAACCAGGTACTGGGAAACACCCATACACTCTCACATTCACAGACACATTCATACATAATAACCAATTTATTTTATTATATTTACCTATAGCGCATGTGTTTGGACTGTGGGGGAAACCAGAGCACCCGGAGGAAACCCACGAGAAGTACATGCAAACTCCACACAGAGATGCCAACTGACCAAGTCAGGACTCGAATCGGTGACCTTCTTGCTGTGAGGCGACAGTACTAACCACTGAGCCATTGTAACGCACTTAATTAAACACATAATGAAAAAATATGGTGTCTAGACAGAATTTCTATCATTAAAATGAAGTGGCAGCAGATATTAAGCAGACGGTGACTGCTGGTTCACATATATTGCAAAGATGCTTAACGTTTAATTAAAAAAAGTTGAAGGTTTAATTGGAAAGTTATATCCAGCTGAAGTCAAATTATTAGAAGGCAAACTTATTAGCCCTCCGGTGAAGTTTGTATTATTTTTAAAATATGATGTTTAACACAGCAAGGCAATTTTTCATTATTAATTCAATTAATATTAGCCCCCTCTTTTTATATATTAGCTATCACCTAATTAACCTAGTTAGGCCTTTAAATCAGTAGTATTTGGATGCAGCCTTTATGATGTAAGCTAAGAGTGCATCGTTCAGAGATGCAGTGTCAGACACAAATTCACTCAATGGAGCTAGTGACGTCAGGGGTAGGTATAGGTGAGTACGTTAAAAAGCATTGGATGCAGCTCAGATTGCATTTGCACCGAGTCTGCAGCCAGACCCCTCTCCTTTAAATAGCACTTTAAGCTGAATAGAATCTTTTAAAAATGACTAAATTGTTCTGTCATCATGGCAAAGACAAAATAAATGAGTTATCAGAAATGAGTCATTAAAACTATTGTTGAAAATGAGCTGAAAAAAATTATCTTGCTTTAACAGCATATGGGAAATATTTGAAAAAGCATATATATATATAATTTTTTTTTTTTTTTAATAAATTTTTTTTTTCTCACATTTTATTTTAATGTACCATTCACACTATTAACAAACCAGACTTTTAGCTCAATAAAGTACTGGTTAGCTGTTTGTTAATAGTTCGTAAGGTAGTAGTTGGGTTTAGGTATTGGGTAGGATTGGGGATGTAAAATAACATCATAAGCTACTTTCTATCTATCTATCTATCTATCTATCTATCTATCTGTCTATCTGTCTGTCTGTCTGTCTGTCTGTCTGTCTGTCTGTCTGTCTGTCTGTCTGTCGGTCAGTTGGTCGGTCCGTCTGTCCGTCCGTCCATCAGTCCGTAAAATAATTTTTACAGTTTCTCAGTCGCTTTGGTGCATTTCTCACGACACTATTTACATTTCGATGGATAGCTCATTCCTCAAAAACTTTGCTTGTTAATAGTTCGTAAGGTAGTAGTTGGGTTTAGGTATTGGGTAGGATTGGGGATGTACAATAACATCATAAGCTAATTTATAACTATCTATCTATCTATCTGTCTGTCTGTCTGTCTGTCCGTCTGTCCGTCCGTCCGAAAAATATGTTTTTTACAGTTTTTCTCAGTCGCTGTGGAATATTTCTCACAACACTATTTACATTTGGATGGATAGCTCATTCCTCAAAAGCAAGTATTCATGTAATGAAAGCGTCTGTGCCAATAAGATGAAAAGTCCTGACACCATTGTTTATGAACAAGACAGTCAGATGGCTCTGTCATGTTTTCTTTATGTTAGTCTACTCTGTATATTTTTTCCGATGCAAAAAGAAGTCAGATTTTGGTGAAAATGCTTCCCGAAAATGCTCAAGACAGCACTATATAATATTTGCACAGCCATTTGAAAACTATAGTTAAGTTCCATCACTGCATTTAGTGAGGTATCTGAGTACAAGACACTGAATATGTATGTTTCACATGTGTACTGCATTTGCTCTTTGCAATCCTAATTTATTTACAGCAAAAGAGTACAAACAAACCATTAACTGAGACTTTCAGCTCAATAAACTACTTGTTAGCTAATTCACAATAGTTAGTAAGGTAGTAGTTTGGGTTAAGGTATTGGGTAGGATTAAGGATGTAAAATAATATCATAAGCTACTTAATAACTACTGTAATAAACAGTTAATATGATAATAACAGGTGGGTAATAAGTAAGTAATAATAGCACTCTCTCCCAGGCCTTCACTCTGCGCGATCATAAGCACTGCCCTCCACCCTGGTCTTCACTTCGCGCAATCATTAGCAATCCCCGGACTTCACTTATTCTGGGAGGCCCGCCTTAACTCTAACTCTAAACTGGTTAGAAATCTATGGGAGGCGCTCGTGGAAATAAAAATATATATATTGATCTTAATTTATTTTAATGTACAATTCACACTATTAACAAACTTGAGGCTTTTACCTCAATAAACTACTAATGAGCTGATTCATAATAGTGAGGTAGTAGTTGGGTTTAGGTATTGGGTATTATTAGGGATGTAAAATAAGATCATAATCTATTTTATAACTACTAAAATAAGCAGTTAATATGTTTATAATAGGCACATAATAAGTCATTAGTAGTCTAAATGGTGTAAATTGTTACAAAATTATTTATCTATCTATCTATCTATCTATCTATCTATCTATCTATCTATCTATCTATCTATCTATCTATCTATCTATCTATCTATCTATCTATCTATCTATCTAGCTGTCTATCTAGCTGTCTATCTATCTATCTATCTATCTATCTATCTATCTATCTATCGTGATGGAATTGAAGTTCGTGTTTAAATGTAATACATGTTTTCATTTTCAAAATAATAACTTATATTGGATTACTGGGTGAAATAATGGCCATTATGTTGGGCTTGTAGCCTACTGCATACTGTGATTAAAATAAGGCTGGTGTTTAATCGTGATAATATGTTTCATTTAATATGATACTCATTTTGCTAAATAATAACATACTATTTATTACTGGGAGAAATACATTGGAAAAAAGATTCATTTGATTTACTTTTTGAACAATTGATATGGGCTGAATTTAAACAAACAAATGAAATGTAGTACTGTTCAACTTCATTTGTTTGTTTAATTCAGCCCATATTGCTTGCAATCACTTACCTTACAAAAATTAGAAAATCCAATTAACCTTTTTTAGTGTATAATTCCAATTATGATGTGCTTGTGGTACTAATAACAGCACTGACAGACACACACACGCGCGCGAAAAAAAAAAAAACACTGCACAGATCCCAGTTCGTCATATCTCAGATCGGATAATCCGCGTAAACTGGTTAGAAATCCATGGGATGGCGCTCGTGAAGCCTTTGGCGCGTGCACTGGGAGCTGTCCACGGCTCTGAAACTACAGCGGAGCCCTTTAAAGCCTCCAGACGCCTTCACTAAAGCAGCTGGACTGTATTGCTGTTCACATTGAGCCACATTATTCTCAAAGGAAGTGAAAGCGATGTCTCAGACCACAGAAAACAGCGGTCGTGCCGCTGAATTGATCCGGCGTCGTCGCGCGGAGTCCTGACGCGTTCACTCCCTCATTCATACTTCACTACAGAGAGTGCAGAATTGGACCATTGTCTGCTGGATTACTTGCTTTTTTGGAAACTAGTATGACAAGGAGTTAAATATTTCCCCTAACTGAATGACCCCGCTGATTTCTTGTGCTCAGCAATCCTCGGATGCTTTTCTTCGAGCAACTTCTCCTTCTTAGAGCTTTGAGTCAAACGTCGGGGTTGTTTTTTTTTACTTTGAGCTTAGATATTATTGTGTAGACAGATAGTCGAGTACATTAGCTATGTGTTGTGTAGGTCGTCTTTTGCAGAGCTGGCGCGAAAAATGATTGCTGTAAACAGCGAGTGTATAACTATGGTGAGAAGATGCCTGCTGACGTTCAAACCGTTCAGGTAAGATTCCTGACACAAAACCCCGCTTAAAATATTAAGATATTGCAGATATTTTCGGCGGTGACACTGTTTAAACAGACCTCGTAGTAGCCTGTTGGGTTTTCTGTGGCGTTTGAATGAGTGAAGTTTGCGTATTGTGTCTGTAATGTTGTAAGGCAGCGCTCAGAAAATAAATAAATATAACAATAATACAAATTAACTGTCATAACAACTTCACAAAAATATCACTGCCAATTTGTTTAGTGTCTATTAGAGTACCTGAATGGATGTCAGGTTTAGCCAAGTTAAACAAACATAATTCCATCAATAATGACTGATTAATGTGACATCATATCACTGGCAATTTGTTTATAGTCTAGGCTACTACAGTATCTGAATGGAGGTCAAGTTTTAGCCAAGTTAAATATACAACCAAACAAATACATACATTCTGTTTACTATTGTGCATTCATTAATAAATATTACACTCTTTTAAAAACTAATTTGAATATTCCACAATATCAGGTTCTATTTTCGAACACAATTTAAATGTACCGTTAAACGGTCGCTTAACAGTTGCTACAACATTGTAGGCTAATATAAAGAGAGATACAATCGCTTACTGTAACTAATGGTGTGTCTTTATGGAGGTTGTAGCTATTCTGGGTTCTTGAGAGATTGCATTGATGTCCTCAGGAGAGACCTAGGAGAGGATGTGAGGATGGTGTGAGGACTGAGTGTCACTGATGAGCTTTCCCGCTGTTTCACACAGTGGCGGGAATCCAGCAGCGCGCGGATGTGGGTCATTCTGTTCTGCAGTATAGCCTACCGCTTGAGCTCTGCAACTCTTAAATTCACGATTGCTTGTGATTATTTATTTATTTAATTACTTATTTATTTAAAGGAATAAATAGGCGTTTAGTATTATTAAAGTACGCTTTGGTCAAACTTAAAGGTATAGTTCACACAGAAATGACAATTCTGTCTTCATTTACTCACCCTTGATTCAAAGCTGTTTGATTTAGCTTCTTCTGTTGCACATAAAATAAGACATTTTGAAAAATGCTGTAAACGTGTAAATAATGACTTACCAAGTATTTGTTCTTCCTACTATGAAAGTCAATAGTTATGTTATAATAGTTATAATAGTTTTAAGATTTGTTTTTCAAAATAAATACCTTTGTGTTCAACAGAAGAAAGAAACTCGAATGGGTTTATGACAAGTGAAGGGTGATTACATAATGACAGATAGTTATTTTTTTTATTTTTGGTTGAACTAACCCTTTAATTAACTGATTAATTGGTGTAACGCTGTGGCAAGAAACAGAAAAGGAAGGAAATGATGATTAAAATTACCTTATGAACAATAAGGGATTGACAGTCAGGTTACACAAGGATGTCAAGTCTTTGATAGGCATGGGACGATAACCGTCTTCAAGGTATACCGCGGTTTGGAAAAGTCGAGATTTTAAAACCGGCCAAAATTTTCTATAATACCTTCATATCGTTAAGGTATGTCTAAGATTTTTAAATTTACATATATTTTTTAGTTTTTTAGGACAGCAGTATCTCCAGCTGAAAAATATCCAAAGATGCTGTTTTAAATTGTAAAGAAATTAGTGTTTTTGAAACAAATGAAGACGTGAATGATTCATTTAAATTATTTAGCCTGACGTTTTTGCTGCTCCAAAATATTATAAATGTTTCAAAAAATATAATATATTATTTTCAAAGGGGAAAAAAAAAGGTTTTGTTTTTACCCAGGCATTTAAAAAGAATATATATTTATAGCAGTGAGTGCAATACAGTGATACCGTGAAACCGTGATATTTTATCTAAGGTTATCATCAGAATCTTATACTGGCCCATGCCTAGTCTTTGACAATATTCATTGATGTTTGGGTTTTGTTGTTCCAATGAAAGACGAGGTCATTTTAAGGAATGGCAGCTTAATAGGGAAAAGAAAAGGCTGAGAAGCGCTGTTTGAACAGATTTTTTTCTGTGCTTCAGTAGCGCTTTGATATTATGTAATATTCCTAGAACTGTCTTCTGTGTACTAAAGTACTAAAGTAGAAGTAGGGCTACTTAACCTGCAAGGCCAACACAATCTCACGGCAATTCGTAACTTTTTGACTTAGTGGCTAATTCGTACGATCTAATTCGTACAATTTAGTACGATTTGCTCATCCGCCTATGACGGTTGGGTTTAGGGGTGGGGTTAGGTGCCACGCCTCCTTTTTTAAATCGTAAAATTTCATACGACTGAACTCGTACAAATTCGTACGAATTAGCCAGTAAACTGACAAAACGTAAAATACTTACGTTTTCTCGTGAGATCAGGCTGGCAAAGCCTGCAGTAATAACATATTCTTAATTAGAAGTCATGGACATTTTGAATTAGCATGAATCTTTAATAAATAAACAAATAAATAAATAGAAAATAGAAACAAACGTTTAAATACAATTCTAATATATGCATATTATAATATAAGTGCACATTTTAAGTGCACATTTAGTGATAGTGAATCTATCTCATTATGAAACTGTTGAGTTGATTCTCATAACATTTCAAAGCAATCAACCCCTTAGAGGGACTCATGGCAGATATTTGCACTTCAGGGCTACAACATAAAACAGTATGCAATTATACCATTTGGAGTGTAAATGAAAATATTTGTCATAGTCATGCTAGTTTACCAGGACAGTAAAGGCCTTCCTACATCTTACATTAACCATAGACACTTATTAAATGACCATTAGGTGTTTGAGTTACACTTTTGCAATATACAAATAGTAAGGAATAAATAAGACAACAAATGTTTATGCAAATTTATAATAAGGTATTAGTATACTTAATATTACAGGTTCAGTTCTCATCAAGCAAATGCTTTTATGATCAAACAATTTGAAGAAACACGCTGCATTTGGTCACAAAGCAAACACTGACAAATGCAGGGGGTTTCTTCATTTGTTTGTGTTGTGAGAATTTACAACACGTGTGCTATCAAACTGATCGTTTCTTAATTTGCTGGCGTTTTTGTAATTGCATGTGTTTTTTTAAATTGCAGTGTTAAGCTCTTTCAGCACCCTACGATTGTGAACTTATGATAACTTTGAACAATAAAAGCTGTTAATTACCCATTCATAGCAGCAGGATCTAAAGTATTTTGGATTGTACTTGCACAGACTACACATGCTGTATAGCAATTCAAAACATACTTGATTTTTAGAGTCCTTTTCCCTTGGAAGAAAATTTCACCTAATTTTAAAATTAATTTGTTTATTTATTTATTCAGACAAGGACTATCGGCTCTTGAACAGGACAGATATGTAAACTATAAATTTCTGCGTTTGTATAACCTTCATAACTTGTCTCTGGTGTTATCTGGTTTCCAATAATATTTATATATGTATCTATGTACACTCAGAACAATATTTTTGCTGCTTGTTCAAACTACTTATTTAAAATGAGCTTAAACATCACAGTTCTTGAAATTTGTGGGAGAACTTAATTGTTTTATGTTCAATCAGCTTTAAATTGTAAAAACCTTTATGTTAACTTAACTGATTTGCATTGAGATGACATGAAGGGATTGTGTGGAACCCAGGATTGTTGCATGTACACTACCTGACAAAATTCTTGTCACCTATCCAAGTTTTAGGAACAACAAATAATAGCTTGAGTTCTAGTTGATCATTTAGTGTCAGAAGTGGCTTATATGAAAGGCAAAGGCCTCTAGATTACGCTTATTTTACCAGAATAAAATATGATCATGCCTTGATTTTTAATTATTTAATTAGGAAAGTAAGGTCTGACTTTGCTTAGACAAAAGTCTTGTCACTTAACAGAAATAATGTCCTGTATAGAATATAAAGTCATGGTGCAGTGGAAACAGAATGAATATTGTGTCTGACTCCATCATGAGCTTGGAGGACTGCATCCATACATCTCTGCAATGACTCAAATCACTCATTAATAAAGTAATCTGGAATGGCAAAGAAAGCATTCTTGCAGGACTCCCAGAGTTCATCAAGAGTCTTTAGATTCATCTTCAACGCCTCCTCCTTCATCTTACCCCAGACATGCTCAATAATGTTCATGTTTGATGACTGGGCTGGCCAATCCTGGAGCACCTTGACCTTTGGTTACAGTAACTTTGATGTGAAGGCTGAAGTATGAGAAGGAGCGCTATCCTGCTGAAAAATTTGCCCTCTTCTGTGGTTTGTAATGTAATGGGCAGCACAAATGTCTTGATACCTCAGGCTGTTGATGTTGATCATCCACTCTGCAGATCTCTCTCACGCCCACATACTGAATGTAACTCCAAACCATGATTTTTCCTTCACCAAACTTGACTGATTTCTATGAGAATCTTGGGTCCATGCGGGTTCCAGTAGGTCTTCTGCAGTATTTGTGATGATTGGGATGCAGTTCAACAGATGATTCATCAGAAAAATCCACCTTCTGTCACTTTTCCATAAGAAGTCAAGTTATTATTAGTTGCTCTAACATCTACGATCAACGACAAGACTTTTGTCAGGTAGTGCATGTAAACTGAAAAGTCAATGGAAAATGTGAGTGAAGGATAAAGAAACCGTCTTAAATTTTCTGTCATGACATGGCATATTTTAACTGTCTTTTTTATGTCAATCTAAAAACGCCTTCTGCAATTTTGCTGCTGTTCTTGTTCACATAATAACTGTGACCATTTCTGAGAAGCAACACTGACAACAACAAAAACACCTTTAAATACCACAACATGCCTTTCAAAACAAAAATAATAGCACCGCATGAATAAAAGACCAGAACGACTGAAACTCAAATCTTTGTTCTCCCATATGCAAATGTGCACTGTCATGTTGTGATTGGTCACGTAACACACAAAAGCACTAATTCCGTTCATTAAAGTGCATCACAGCTGTGGGAAGGATGCATTTATGTAGACCAAAACACAGAAACGAGTTGCATTTTAGCACTTCTGCTCCTATTGTCTTAATAGTTAATGGATTTTTAAAATAGGCTTCGGTGTTAATACCTGAAATGCGATGTGTGGTAAATGTTAGCTCAAGGTAAATTTGAAATAAGGTGTGTGGTAAATGCAAGTTCCAAGTTATCCAATTTGAGTTTTATTATTATTATTATTTTAATCAAGTAAAATCAATCCTAGGGTGTCACGGTGGCACAATGGGTAGCACGATTGCCTCACAGCAAGAAGGTCGCTGGTTCGAGCCTCGGCTTGGTCAGTTTCTGTGTGGAGTTTGCATGTTCTCCCCGTGTTCGCATGGGTTTCCTCTGGGTGCTCCGGTTTCCCCCACAAGTCCAAAGACATGCGCTATAAATGAATTTTAGTGTAGAGTTTTTTTTAAACATTTATTTGTGATTATTCTCTCAAGCTTTAACAAAACATTTTGAACAATCAAGGTTGTATTTTTTTTCCTCGTAAAATTGTGTATCATGATGAATTAAATGCGTAAGGATTATTATTTTAGTTTCATTCATTCATTTTCCTTTGGCTTATTCTCTATTTCAGAGGTAGCCACAGAGCATTGAACCGCCAACTAGCCACAGAGCATTGAACCGCCAACTATTCCGGGATATGTTTTACGCAGCGGATGCCCTAGTACTATAGGAAACACCCATACACACTCGCTGCGTTCCAATTCGCATACTTATACTACACCCTAAAAGTATGTACTTTTTTTGTGAAGGAAAAGTACACACTTTTGAGTGCGTAACAGAAGAGTATGCAAGCTTTTAGGACATACTACTTCCTCGTTAACAGATCGTTGTGTTGCTTAGTTACGAACCCTGTCAATCATCCACACATCATCCACATTTCTTTCATATTTAATTCCCTACCTTATTGAAGAAGCAACAGCAGCAGGTTAATCTCCCATTCACGAATCTTTCATGCAGAGAAATCTCCTCAGGTGTTCGGGCAAGTCTGCATTCAGTCGTTAATGTCCAAACACGTCTTTATATAAGTTCAGTATTGTTGTTGCAGATGAAATATAACACAGAAAACAGTCATACAAACATCTTTACCGAAGCCTCTCTACTTGACTGTTCATCTCGCGTGTCCATCATGTTTGTAGTTTGTTTACACTTTTCATCTGCGTTTGTAGTTCTAAATCGAATTCACGTCCAATGTACTGTGGGCAGCATCAGCAGTTAGAGTATGGCCGCTTCTACACTTCGAGTTTTTACCAGAAATAGTAAACCATACGGGAACCTTTGGCATACTCTTTTCAACATACTACGATTTGGGACAAACTAATTCTACTTTCAAATACTATTTAGGATGGATAGTATGCGAATTGGGACTCAGCAACTCATCCATACTCACACTCATACACTACGGCCAATTTTGATTATTCAATTCACCTGTTGCACATGTGTTTGGACTGTTGGGGAAACCGGAGAAACGTAAACACAGGGAGGGCATGCAAACTCCACACAGAAATGCCAACTGGCCCAGCTGGGACTCGAACCTGTGGCCTTCTTGGAGTGAGGCTCTAACCACTGAGCCACCAGGCCTTCTTATTTCATTTTAATTTAAGGTTTATTTTCAGCAGTAATCCAAAAGCTAGCGGACAAACACTTATTGGGTTTGTGTCAAGGGGATCAGGCTGATGCAAACCTACAAGATGACCTACAAAAAGGAGACTAGAGCGCTCCATTAGTCTGACACACACACACAAAAATATGAACGTAGTGAGTTAATTAAATTAATAATGCTTTGCTCTGTTTGTCAAAAGCACATATTGTAGATGATTGTTTTATGTAATACATGGTATGAGTCCCTCTTTTAAGGTGATTTTGGAGCTTAACAGAGTCTAAAGAGGGAGTCTAAGAGTCTTCTTTTTCAAGAAGAAGGAAGAAGGAATTTGCTCGAAACAACAATTATATATTACTGTCAGCATCTAAAAAAGTGTGTTTTGGTGTTTCGTGACCCTTTAACAAATTTAGGTGGAATGAATATAAAACAATTTCCCCCCAAAATCTCCAGAATTGTGTTGATTCAGCTCATTTTAAATAATAGTTTGAGTTAGTATATAGTTTCAGTTGAAGTCAGAATTATTCGCTCCCTTTGAATTTTTTTTTTCTTTTTTAAATATTTCTTAAATGATGTTTAACAGAGCAAGGAAATTTTCACAGTATGTCTGATAATATTTTTTCTTCTGGAGAAAGTCTTATTTGTTTTATTTCGGCTAGAATAAAAGCAGTTTTAAATTTTTTTAAAGCCATTTTAAGGTCAAAATTATTAGCCCCTTTAAGCTATATTTTTTTTCGATAGTCTACAGAACAAACCATCGTTATACAATAACTTGCCTAATTACTCTAACCTGCCTAGTTAACCTAATTAACCTAGTTAAGCCTTTAAATGTCACTTTAAGCTGTATAGAAGTGTCTAGAAAAATATCTAGTCAAATATTATTTACTGTCATCATGATTCTGACTTCAACTGTATATATTTTTGAGTGTATGCAGAAGATGCGTCTCCACTGTTAAATTCACACTTTGAAGCGTGTCACACTTTGTTCGCAAACACTTGAACAACAATAACACTACCACATACTCACTTCCCTTTATTCTACACTTCTCCAAACACATATATGCACTAGAAAATGGTTAGTTGCAAATTGTTGCAAACAGTTTTTATAAGCTGAATTTAAACAAACAAATGAAGTTACATGACTAAATTTAATTTAATTTCAACTCGTATAAATTGTTTGCAACCACTTACCTTAAATTTTTTTAGTTAATCCAGTAAACCATTTTTTTAAGTGCACTAGGGACATCATTGTTTCAAAGACTCTCATTTTAGGGCATTTACATGGACACAACAATAGAGGAATTTTTTAAAACTACCGATTTGAAACATGTTTTGAAATCTATACGCTTTCAGTCATAAAAATGACATTGTTATGTAAACAAACATGTTAAATATATGAAAGTTTTTCTTTTGCTGGCTGGAAATGTTGCCATATAAATACAGCCCATAATGATTGTAAGCAATGTCACTGCTTTCATTTTCTGATATACTATTCCTTTAACCATCCTGCTGATTTACAAGTCAAATTTTAACAATCTAAGTGTGGTTTATTTATGAACTAATTTCGAGAGGATCACGTGCTTATGATCAACACGGCTGGCTCCTCATTAGCTCCGTAATGTGACCCATCAGATAATTACGGAAGCGTTATAAATAACCAGAGTTTTTCACTCCAGTTATCTTCGTCTTGAAGCTTCCCCCTCCTTCCACCCCTACTTCCTCCCTCTTTTTTCCGATAGGGCGACACGGTGGCCCAGTGGCTAGCACTGTTGCCTCACAGCAAGAACACCGCTGGTCCAACCTCCTATCAGGCTGGTTGGTGTTTCTGTGCGGAGTTTATACATGTTCTCCCCGTGTTCGCGTGGGTTTCCCCCGGGTCCCCCGGTTTCCTCCCACCGTCCAAAAACATATACCATAGCCAATCGACTAAACCAAATTATCACCGAAAACAACCCTAGTTTACACTTCTCACGCGGCGACAAGCAGGGGAGTTCTCGAGACCTACCTGAGCTCGAACTCCCCTCTCGCCCTTCTAACGGGAGGGAGCCCCGGGCTCGAGGATATTACGAGCTCAGGGCTCTCTCCCGGGACAGCATGCCAAATACGCTTTATTGATTATCAGCTAAGTGTGAACTCTTGAAATAGCAGTAAAAATCTAAATGGTGAGTTTTTTTTCTAAAACGACCCCAACATTAGAAAAACAATAATCATTTTTGTTTGTTTATATTTTCATGAATGCTACATTAAGGGTACAATGGTTGTCCTTCGGGTCAATTTTGACCCACCAGCTATAAAAACAAAGTTATACCACAAGAATTACTTACACACACTGGCACACTCCAACACATGACCCCCCCCCAAACACACACACACAATACAAATCTGCTGATTTTAACCCAAAAGTCTTTTCACGCAGATACTTTTAGCATTACAAAATATGCCCTTTCCTCTAATCAAAAACGACTGATTAAACATTGATGAAAAACTCCACACGGATGAGGTAAACCTGGGCATTTACAGAGTTTGTGAAGAAGATGAGATTCTTTTGCGGGGAATGGCGCAAAATATAAACAAAAATGCACCAATTGCAACAAATTAGGATGAGAGTTAAAAAAAAATTAACTATACAGTTAAAGGGGAAGTCTAATCAGCAAAACAATTATTGATCCTTAGAAGTTGTAATACCCAAACAGCTAGTGGAAAAAAGTAGGCATACTGAGTATACGTGCGTATAGCCCCGACTACACCACTGGATGACAAGATAATCGTAACCGAACCGGACTGTGAGACCAGTGTAGGTTCACACCCCTATGGCATGTGACTTGTTTTAACTATTTTGGTTCGTTTATAAACTTTACCGTGTGAAGGTGAACCGCACCAGGAACAAAAAATACAAAAACAATTTCAGACCCTATTTTAGAACAAAACATCGATCTACAGGTGTGAAAGCACCCTAAATGTAGCTGTTTTACCGTCGAGGTTTATTGAAGGGTGAACGGTGTACACAGAATTCTAAGACAGCATGAGGATTCATGAAAAGTTCCACAAGGACAATGTACTTCTTCCAACAACACACTTCCTCTCGTGCTTGTTTTCTGTCTGCCTGAAAATTCCTTTATCCTGGTTCCACCTCAGCACATTCATCCATGCGTGTGTGTGTGTGTGTTTCTCTGTTGCAGGATATTTGTGGCGGGGATCGGTTTCTTCAGCCTGTGCTTCTTAATGACCTCTCTGGGGGGTCAGTTCTCCGCCAAGCGACTGGCCGATTCCCCGTTCAGCATCCGAACTGAAGGTACGTTAATAACCGGCACCTGTGCTGACCGCGTGCATGTCTAATTCATCCGCTGGCATTTGCAGACCGCTGGTTTATGAGGACTTTAATGGGGTGTAATGGAGGTTTTTGTGCCGGTTTGATTACCCATGGGGGTCGCTGTGCTGTGTACGCCATCTCTGGCTGCAGACGACCCCATTTGTCTTTAGTCGTCACTTTTTTTAGGAGTATGAAAATAGATCACAGTAGGAGCTGGAGGTCTCACTCTCTGCAAATCCCTATAAAAGCTGGATAAAGTCAGAGAGAATGATTGATGTCTTGAATTCTCCTTTGGCTGCATAAACACTTGCAAGGTTTCAGGGATTAATACCTTATATTATAGTATCAACTCAGCCCCTATAATTGTACGCACCATGGTAACCATAGCAACATTCTGTAGCCATCCATGCATGGTAACTTTGAACTTTTGGTTTTGCTTATTATTTTGTTAGGCAGCTTCACTTTTGCTGTGTTGCCATGTCCACTTATTACACACATTTTATTGATTGATTGATTGATTTACTAACTGATTGATTGATTGAATGATTTATTGATTGATTGACTGAATGATTGACTTACTGACTGATTGATTTATTGATTGACTGAATGGTTGACTGAATAAATGATTGATTGACTGATTAGTGGGGTTGGAGGTACAAAGCTATGCTATGTCCACTTATTACACACATTTTATTGATTAATTTAATGATTGATTGATTGATTAATTGATTGAATAATTGGTTGATTGATTGAGGGGTGGAGGTGCAACGCTATGCCATGTCCACTTATTACACATATTTCATTGGTTGATTGATTGATTGATTGATTGAATGACTGACTCATTGATTGATTGATTGAATGATTGATTAATTGATTGGCTGACTCACTGACTGACTGATTGGTTGATTATTTAGCAATTTATTTAATGATTGACTGAATGATTGACCAATTGACTGACTGATTGATTGACTGGTTGATTGATTGAGGGGTGGAGGTGCAACGCTATGCCGTGTCCACTTAATACACATATTTTATTGGTTGATTGATTGAATCACTGACTCACTGATTGATTGATTGATTGATTGATTGATTGATTGATTGATTGATTGATTGATTGATTGATTGATTGATTGATTGGCTGACTCACTGACTGATTGGTTGATTATTTAGTGATTTATTTAATGATTGACTGAATGATTGACCAATTGACTGATTGATTGATTGATTGATTGATTGATTGATTGATTGGTGTGGTCTGAGGTACAAAGCTATGCCATGTCCACTTATTGCACACATTTTATTGATTTATTGGTTGACTGACTGATTGATTGATTGATTGATTGATGGAATGAATGAATGAATGAATGATTGGCTGACTAACTGACTGATTGATTGTCTGATTGGTTGATTGACTGATTGGTGAGGTGGAGGTACAAAGCTATGCCATGTCCACTTATTACACACATTTTATTGATTGATTGACTGATTGGTTGATCGATTGACCAGTTTGATTAATTGATTGACTGATTGGTTAATTGATTGCGGTTCCATGTCCACTTATTACTTATTATCAATGATTGATTGATTGATTGACTAGTGGGGGGGGGGAGGTACAAAGCTATGCCATGTCCACACCATCATTTTATTGATGGATTAATTGACTTATTGATTGATTTATTGGTTGACTGATTGATTGGCCAGTTGATTGATTGGTGGAGGGACAAACTAAAAAAAAAGATTAAGAGTTTTGAAGTGTCATTTAGGCTTTATTGCATTTTAGTGAAATTTAGGGATTGTTCTTTTCTTACACTTTGTTTGGTCCAGAAAGATCTGGCAACACGAATGGGTTCATGCTTGTATTTATTTTCCTGTGATTTTTATAGGGGGTAATTTGGTTGTTTGAATGCTTTCTTGGTTAATTTGGTTGTTGAATGGTGTAAGTTACTGAACTGTGTATACAGATAATGATTAAAAAAGTGATTTGAATCACTTTTAACCATTTGTCTGAGTAATTTTACATGAAATATAGATGTATGTTCTGCAATTTTAACTAAAGTATCCTTAACAAAGATATATGTCATGTTTACTTATTATAAGCATCTTTAGGCTAGGCTAGGCTACGCTGCACGATATTGGAAAAATCTGGCACTGTGATATTTTGTTTTTAAGCAATATATATTGTAATATAAATACAATTTCACCAGATGGCTTGAATACCTCTGTTTGGAAAGGAATCATTATTTAGATTGACTGGGGCGGTTTTATATGGATGTGAATAATGTACAAAAAAATAATAAACAAACAATAAGCTAAATTATTACGACATAGCAAAGATACAGAATATTAATTATCAATAACCAGTTAAAATAAGCATTCAGGTACAGAAATTGAATAATTCAATATCAAATGTAAAACAACACTGTGTAGTTGTCCTTGTATTAATATTTCAGTCAACTTATTATTCATTAAAGTTACAAATATTGTATTTTTTGTGCCCAAATGATCTTGAAATGCTTTAAAACACCTGATAATGATCAACTTTCACATTGTTTTTGTTATAATTTGGTGGTGCTGATTAGGCATGGGACGATAACCGTTTTCAAGTTATACCGCGGTTTGGAAAAGTCAAGGTTTTAAAACCGCCAACATTTTCTCTAAAACCTAAGGTATGTGTAAGATTTTTCATTTACATTTTTTTTTTTTGTTTTTTTTTAAGGACAGCAGTATCTCCAGCAGAAAAAAATATCCCAAAATGCTGTTTTAAATAGTAAAGAAATCAGTGTTTAAGGAACTAATGAAGACAGCAGAAGTCAATTATTCATTTGAACTATTTAGCCTGACGTGTTTACTGCTCCAAAATATTATAAATGTTTAAAAAAATAACATGTATTGTTTTCAAATGGGAAAAAGGATTTTTATTTTTTACTCAGACATTTAAAAAGAATATATTTTAGAGCAGTAATCACAATACTGTGATACCGCGAAACCTTGATATTTTTATCCAAGGCTATCATACCGTCAGAATCTTATACCGAATCTTATGATCAATAATAATCCCAACTCAACACTGCGATGTGACTATTGCGGACACACACATTGCGATATTGATGCTGAATATTGTGCAGCCCTACTTTTAACCCTTCCTCTAAGTAATTTTACTCGAGGCATAGACGTATGTTCTGCAATTTTAACTTAATTATCCTTAACACAGCTATATGTCATTTTTACTTATTGTTAGCACTTTTAGCTTAGGCTATGCTAGGTTGTTGTTTGGCTTGGTTTATAAAATAATCAAGTTTATGAAGCTAATCAAACAAGAAGCTGCAGGTGGCAGATTTATTCCCTCGATAAAGCTTTTGGAGTTGTTTTGGTTTATCAAGGATTTCATCCTGAATTAGTTTTTCCCTCACAAGATCTGGCAACACAAAATAATCACGGCTTATTTTTCCTGCCCCTGTGATTTACTTGCAAATATAAAAGACAGATACATCTGTTTTGGGTTGTATGTCAGCTGAAAAATATCCAGGAAAACGTCATATGGTGCTTTTGTAGCGGCATAATATTTAGTTTATAACCAAAATAGAGTCTGTTATTGAATATAGAGTGTTATTGTTATTCAAAATAAGATGTTAAAGCTGTTTGAGTACAATGATGTGATAACCATTGCGTCCAGAAGCTACTAATATAGCAATATTAAAGGCAAAATATAATTTATTTATAATGCCAAGTCTCTTGGTTGCAGTTAGGTGTCTACACTACCTGATTAAAGTCTTGTCGCCTATCCAAGTTTTAGGAACAACAAATAATAACTTGACTTCTAGTTGATCATTTGGTATCAGAAGTGGCTAATATGAAAGGCAAAGGCCTCTAGATTACGCTTATTTTACCAAAATAAAATATGACCATGCCTTAACTTTTAATTGGTTAATTAGGACAGTAAGGTCTGACTTTGCTTAGACAAAAGTCTTGTCACTTAACAGAAATGATGTCCAGTATAGAATATAAAATCATGGTGCAGTGGAAACAGAATGAATATTGTGTCTGACTCCATCATGAGCTTGGAGGACTGCATCCATACATCTCTGCAATGACTCAAATCACTGATTAATAAAGTCATCTGGAATGGCAAAGAAAGTGTTCTTGCAGGACTCCCAGAGTTCCTCAGATCCTTTGAATTCATTTTTAATGCCTCCTCCTTCATCTTACCCCAGACATGCTCAATAATGTTTAAGTCTGGTGACCGAGCTGGCCAGTCCTGGAGCACCTTGACCTTCTTTGCTTTCAGTAACGTTGATGTGGAGGCTGAAGTATGAGAAGGAGCGCTATCCTGCTGGAGAATTTGCCCTCTCCTGTGGTTTGTAATGTAATGGGCAGCACAAATGTTTTGATACCTCAGGCTGTTGATGCTGATCATCCACTCTGCAGATCTCTCGCACACCCCCATACTGAATGTAACCCCAAACCATGATTTTTCCTTCACCAAACTTGACTGATAACTGTGAGAATCTTGGATTCCAACAGGTTTTCTGCAGTATTTGTGATGATTGGGATGCAGTTCAACGGATGAAAAAAAAAAATTGACCTTCTGCCCCTTTTCCAAATGATCAACTAGAAGTCAAGTTATTATCTGTTGCTCTTACAGCTGTGATCAATGACAAGACTTTTTGTAGTGTATGTGTATTTTTAATGCTGCAAACTCCATATTATATTTAGCGTTTAGTCTGTTAAGTGATAACAAAACTACCAAAATTGTGATGCAGTAACCAATGCTCTGCTATTTTGGATGGTTGAGATGCTATTATGAGCAAAGTGATATTATAATGACCATGTTTAAATGTTCTAGTTAATATATTATAAGAGTTTTGGATAGATGTTTTGTTTATCATGGGCTTTTTGTTCTGTCAATATCTGGCAACATAGATTAGTCAAGGTTTGAATAATTTTCCCTGTTATTTTCCTGTCATATCCCCTGTTAGTTTGTTTATAACCACAGCTCGCTCTAGTAATTGCAATGATTGACAGGGTGGTAACTATAGCAACATTCTGGGATCTGGCACGTTGGATATCAATTATTTTTGAGTTTATTTTTTGAATATTACAGTGTTGAAATACTCATTTTTGTTTTGAATTTCTACCAACATCGCAGTCTAAGTGCCATCTTATTTTGTATTGGAAAGGTGGTTAAATGTGTTGCCAGGTTCAATAATTATACAGTTTTTTGTTCTTGTTGTTTGAGCTTGGCTTACAAAGCGAACAAGTTTTAATCAAGAATGAAAGTGCACATAAAAATATGAAAGTCTCATTTTCAGTTTACATTTTTTTTGCTTATTATGGTCTTATATGTAATTTTTTAAGCAATATCTGGCAACAGAAAGACTTATATCTCTTTACCTGTTACGTTCCCGTATATACAAAACATTGACACACTTCTATTTTATATTAAACATGGCATTACATCTATTGTAGGGCAAATGTTTAGTTTGGCTGTGTACACTGAGTAGAAAAATAAATGTAGTTTTCTTTTCAATTTGAAAGGTGGTTCATAAAATACTTTATCAATGTGTTGCCAGGTTCACTAATTAAAAAAAGTTGTGCTTGTTCAGGCTTGGCTCACAAAATATTCTGGTCTCATTTTCATTTTGCATAAAGCATTTTGATTTATTATGGTCTTGTTCTTATATGATTTTTTTTTTAATCTAGCAACATCTGGCAACAGCAAGACTTGTTTATCTTTCCCTGTACATATAGAACAGGGACACAGTTCTAATATCTACCTTAATATCTTCAGTTAATGTTCAGTTTTGTACATTGAGCACATCTTTGTTTTGTTTGATGTCGTTCAGCAGTCAGTTTGGCTGTTGAATGTCATTTATTCAAATTAGAAAACTTTTTGTATATATATATATATATATATATATATATATATATATATATATATATGTTGCATATACCTGCAATAATTGACACTGTGGTAACCATAGCAACATTCTGCCATCCGCCATGTTTGATTTTGACTGTTTTTAACATAAATTATTCAATATTAACCTGATAAAACATATGTTATGTTTTAAAATTCCACTAAAACTACTGTGTACACGGCTGTCATGCTTTGTATTGGATGGCCTGTTCATAAAACACTCTCAAACTGTTGCCATGTCTACATTTTATAAGCTTTTTGTGCTTAAATTGTGATTAAATTGGGCAGCTGTATGTCATGATATTATGCTCTCATTTTTAACATAAAGCTTTATGATACTAATTACATGCGACACAATGCCATGACACATGATAAAAGGAATATTTTCCAAAATAATTTTCATTTTAGAAATGGTTTCTATTTCTGTTCGGCTGAACAGCATAAACTACTATGACAATGATCACCTCAGGTGGGGCTTTTTTCAGTATTAAATGCCTCTAATGTGAGTTTGAATACGATTTTATGTGACATTTGTTCCCCTACTGAAAGTGGAAGCAGATAGTTTACCTCAGAAACTAGTAAACATAGTTTGAAAATGAACATTTAATGTAATTAATAATGTTAAAAGAAGTTTAATATGCAATAATTCGCTTGTAAACTGTCAATTTTTTTTAGAGTGGCAACCACGTTTATGACAAGTTATGTTGACTTGATAATGTCAAGTTGTCATGATAAAGACAAAAACAGGTTATGATGTATTTGTTTATGCCAAGTTGTCATAACAAAGACGTCTCAAAAATGTCATCTTTGCATTTAAAATGACTGAGTGAATGACACTTTATGACAGTTGTCATAAGCGTGCATAAAATCTCATTCATATTCATGATGTGTTATGTGTTGATTATAAAGGTTTCATGAGAAGTTTTATGAACACCCCTTCAAGTAAAGTGTTTTTCAATTTCTTTATTTAGTATGTGTGTGCTTATGCGGCATATACGGCCTATAGCTGGAGTCATGACACATTTATAATGCCTCATGACAATCATGTTTATGACAGATTTATGACAAGTTATGTCAAGTTATGCCAGTAATGTCAAGTTGTCGCGACAATGACAAAAACAGACATCTCAAACAATGTCATCTTTTCATTTAAAATGACATAACTATGCAAATGACACTTAATAACAGTTGTCATAAGCGTACATAAAATACCATTCATATTCATGACATATTATGTCTTCATTGTAAAGGTTTCATGACAGTTCTTATGAACATCCACTTCAAGTAAAGTGTTTTTCAATTTCTTTATTTAGTAGGATTGTATGTGTTTATGTGGCCTACAGCTGGAATCATCATGACACAATTATAATGCCTCATGACAATCATGTTTATGACAGATTTATGACAAGTTATTTTGACTTGGTAATGTCAAGTTGACATGACAAAGACAAAAACAGGTTATGACGTATTTGTTCATGTCATGTGGTCATAAAAAATCTTTGCATTTAAAATGACATAACTGAACGAATGGCACTTAATGACGTGTCATGGCATGATTATAAAGGTTTCATGACAGTCTTATGAACACCCCTTCAAGTAAAGTGTTTTATTTATTTATTTAGTTTGTGTGTTTACATTGCCTATGGCTGGAATCACCATGACAGTTATAATGCCTCATGATAATCATAACAAATGTCATAACAAATCTCATGTCAGTGTCATGTCATGCCAAATGTCTGACAAATGCCATGTCATGCCAAATGTCTGACAAATGCCATGTCACACAATGTCATCTTTGCATTTATAATGACATAACTGAGCAAATGGCACTTAATGACGTGTCATTTCATGATTATAAAGATTTCATGACAGTCCTATGAACACCCCTTCAAAAGGTTTTTTACATTTTTTATTTAGTGGGTGTGTGTGTGTGTGTTTACATGGCCTATAGCTGTAATCATCATGACACAATTATAATGCCTTATGACAATCATAACAAATGTCATGTCAGTGTCATGTCATGCCAAATGTCATAACAAATGTCATGTCAGTGTCATGTCATGCCAAATGTCATAACAAATGTCATGTCACACAATGTTACCTTTGTATTTAAAATAACATAATTGAGCGAATGACACTTAATGACATGTTATGATTATAAAGGTTTCATGACAGTCTTTTGAATACTCCTTCAAGTAAAGTGTTATTAAGGTAAAGTAAAGTAAAGTAAAGTAAAGTAAAGTAAAGTAAAGTAACAGGTTATTATGTATTATGTCAAGTTGACATAGCAAAGATATCTCAAAAAATGTCATCTTTTTATTTAAAATGACATAACTGAGCAAATGACACTTAACTAAAATAACAGTTGTCATAAGTGTACATAAAACCCCATTCATATTCATGACATGTTATGTCTTGATTATAAAGGTTTTTATATGAACTTGTGTCTTATAAACACCCCTTCAAGTTTTTTATTTATTTATTTATTTATTTATTTATTTATTTATTTAGTTAGTAAGTTTGTGTTTTTACATGGCCTATAGCTCGAATCATCATGACACAATTATAATGCCTCATGATAATCATAACAAATGTCATGTCAGTGTCATGTCATGCCAAATGTCATAACTAATGTCATGTCACACATCTTTGCATTTATAATGACATAACTGAGTGAATGACACTTAATGATGTGTCATGTCATGATTATAAAGGCTTTATGCGAGTTTTATGAACACCCTCTTCAGGTAAAGTGTTCAGGTAAAAGCTTTATGAGTGTTTACACAGCCTATAGCTGCAATCTTCATGACACAATTATAGTGCCTCATGACATCATGTTTATGACAGATTTATGACATGTTATGTTGACTTGGTTATGTCAAGTTGTCATAACAAAGATAAAAACAGGTTATGATGCATTTGTTTATGTCAAGCTGTCAGCAAAGACATCTCAAACAATGTCATCTTTGCATTTAAAAGCAAAGGACACTTAATGACAGTTGTTATAAGCATGCATAACATATCATTCATATTCATAACAATAGGTTTGTCTGTTAACGTAGCCTACAGTATGTGACTTATAGCTGGATTTATCTCCTCTAAAAGAAGACCTCCACTGCTGACTTTAGAGAATTTACAGGAGAAAAAAGCAGACATCTCAGTAGGCAGCATAATTATTCTGTCTAATGCTGGAGAAAGCTTTCATGTCGCGAACACACCTATGCTGTTTTAAAATTCTGCCTACACGGAGCTCACTACAGAGGTGTTGGAACGGAGCCAGCGCGCTTAATATTCAGTTCCCCTTTGGAGTTTCAACGCTGCTGTGCCCAACAGGAAATAGTGTACCCAAATGTGGCAAATAGCCATCTTAAGAGCTGCACTCGCTTGCTGGAAAATTGGAAAACTTGCTTGACGGTGTGTTCAGCACAGGCCGGAATAAAGCTGAGGATGATGGATTAGCGTTGTGTGGTGTTGTGGAAGAGGTCGCGCTGAGGAAAGAGAGCGCAATCTGATTAATTAACCACTCCCAGGCTGAGGTCTCCAGAAAGCATCTGGCTCTCGCTCATTAAACACCGCCTGCTGATCAGCCCGAGATGGACGCAACTGGGGTTTTTTCTGGAAGCCCAGTGCTGACAGAGATGCGAGGCTTTACTTTAAAGTCAATTCTGCTCAGGAAACGACTGATTATTTCAGAGTGAATACCTTTTTCATTCATTCATTTTCTTTTCGGCTTAGTCCCTTTATTAAGCCGGGGTCGCCACAGCGGAATGAACCGCCAACTTATCCAGCACATGTTTTACGCAGCGGATGCCCTTCCATCTCTGGGAAACATCCATACACACTCACTCACACTCATACGCTACGGACAATTTAGGCTATCCAGTTCACCTGTACCGCATGTCTTAGTGATAAAAGAGTCTTCGTAAAAGTGAGTGTTATATTTAAACAGAGTAATTCAGAATAAATGTATAGAAATTTAGCAAATACCTTCATAAACAACAACTATATGTTATAACACAGCATTAGGAATTCTATTTGTAATACATTTAAAACTAAATACATTTATAAAATACATTATATATTAGATATACATAGACATAATTTATATATACACAAATATAAAGCATTATATAATTTATATATTATGTATGATGCATTAAATGTATGTATAATTGTATAATATACTTGTATATAATACAATAATACAATTAGTCTTGGTGTGTTTAGTTCCTGTTTCCATGATTTCCTTCTTAAATTGGTTTATTGATTATGCTCACCTGTTCCTTGTTTAGTTTCTTGATTTCTTAATGTATAGCCCTTTTTCGTAGAATATATACAAACACTTGTATACAGGCCACATCCAGGCCTGATTACTGCCACAATTATTTGCAATAAGGGGTGACACAGTGGCACAGTGGTTAGCACTGTCGCCTCACAGCGAAAAGGTTGCTAGTTCAAGTCCCAGCTGGGCCAGTTGGCATTTCTGTGTGGAGTTTGCGTGTTCTTCCCGTGTTGGTGTGAGTTTCTACTGAGTGCTTCAGTTTTCCAGTACTGGGTTGCAGCTGCAAGGGCATCCGCTGTGTAAAAGATATGCTGGATAAGTTGGCGGTTCATTCCGCTGTGGCGACCCCTGATGATTAAAGGGACTTGAATGAATGATTGAATGTTCGCAATAAAGAAATCACTTAAATAAGACCTGCCTGACAAAGTGAAGTAGACCAAAAGATCCTCAAAAGCTAGACATCATGCCAGGATACAAAGAAATTCATAAATTAGGACAAAAATGATATCTGTTGATCACAGTTAGTTCCTTCTGCTTCACGTTAAGTTCTAGTCTACCAGTATATTCAACAACTGTAGTAGTGCCGTATATGGTATTTTATCATGTTGGATCTGTCGTCTTTCCTATCCTGAGAGAAAACTTTCTGATTGACTAATCCTCTTCCACATGAGAGATCTTCAGCTTTAACACCCTCACTCTGGCCAAGCTCGATCTTCGGTAATACATCCAGCATATGTTCTGGGATTATGCCTCTAATGGATACTAATGGCTATTCTGAGAGAGGTTTGTTATTATGTATTTTTAATGAAAGCTTGTGTGTGTGTGTGGGCTGATGCAGGGAGCACTCTGCCTTTTTTTAAATAGCACACTCCTGTTAGTTAAGCAGAAAATGCAGGATATTAGAGCAAAAAAAGTTTTCAATATCTCATAGCATTCTGAGAATATATATATTTGCTGGAGGCATTCCAGCACACATTAATAATCTAACTTAACATACACGTTAGATCCAACTGAACATACATGGTGGCTCAGTGGTTAGCACTGTCGCCTCACAGCAAGAAGGTCGCTGGTTTGAGTCCCAGGGCCAGTTGGCATTTCTGTGTGGAGTTTGTATGTTTTCCCCATGTTGGTGTGTGTTTCCTCCGGGTGCTCCGGTTTTCCCCACAGTCCAAACACATGTGCTATAGCTGAACATGGTAAACAAAAAATTGCCTTAGTGTATTAGTGTGTGTGTGATTGTGAGCGTGTATGGGTGTTTCTCAGTACTGGGTTGCGGCTGGAAGGTCATCGCTGTGTAAAACACATGCTGGAATAGTTGGTGGTTCATTCCGCTGTGGTGACCCCTGATAAATAAGGGACTAAGCCGAAAGAAAATAAATGAATTAATTAATGATTCTGTTATTTCATCCAATTATAGACCGTTCTCTTCATTTCTGCATGTAGGGCAGCTTAAAACTTCCCTTTAGTAATTGTCATCAGCTAGAGAAGTGTTTCTCAGCTGCTGAGTCGCGATCTAAAACTGTGTGGCAATACTATTTTGAGTGAGTCATGGTGTGTTTTGAAAGAAGTGTGTGAAAGTCATTGACACACACAGCATAATGGATGATTTTTACATTCTATATATTGAGAAATCAAGAAACTAAACAAGGAACAGGTGAACACAATCAATAAACCAATAAATGAAGGAAAACATGGAAATAGAAACTAATCACAGCATGACAAAATGGAAATGGACAGTACATTCAATAAACAACACAATAAAGATAATAGCTTTAGTAGGACTTGGTGTGTAAAAGCCGTAAAAAGCTGTACACACAAAGCATAATGGGTAATTTTAAGTTTTATGTAAAAGTTCTATACATTGAGAAATCAAGAAACCACACAAGGAACAGGTGAACACAATCAATTAAAGAAGGAAATCATGAAAACAGGAAGTAAACACAACAGTACATTCAATAAACAACACAATAAAAATAATAGCCTTATTAGGACAGAGCTGGGAAGTAAGTGGATATGTCACGTAAAACCAAATATGTGCGACAGTATTTAATTACAGTTACGTTTTACATTGCTGATAATTAAATGACAGTAATATCTGAAAACATATTTGATATTACCCAAGTGATTAGTTTGAAATTCAGTACAATTTATTTTCATTTAGACTTTAATTTGAACAGAAGTGCAACAAAATAACTATTAATGCTATTTTATTTAGATCTTAATAAGTGATTCCTCATAAAAGATGTTCACAAATCTTCCACAAAAATAATTGAATTTATAAAAATTGCAATATTCAAAAAATATGCAGTCTTGTCTCCTGATTGTCGGTGATTATCTGTTTTTATGTTGTTTGTGTCTTGTTTGTCCTGAGCACTTAAACTGCCTGCTGCTCTTCAAAATAAAAAATAAAAAATCCTCAAAGTTTTTTCCAGCATCTTCATCACACAGTACTTGACCCCTGTCTATATATATATAGACAAGGATACTGATTTAAACAGCACTGTAAAAAAGAAAACCAAGTTGCCTCAAATTAAAATTGTAAGGCAACTTGTTGCAGATTTTTTTTTTTGAGTTGACCCAAATCGATTTAAGTGCAGTGGGTTAAAAGCAGTGCATCAAGTTGGGGTTTTATTTGTATTTGGGGTTTTACTTCAAATGCCATAGGAAAACCATGGTTCATTTTGTAGTTACTATGTTTTTACTTCAAATGTCATAGTAAAAATATGCTTTGTTTAGTGTTTACTATGGTTTTACTTCAATGCCATAGTAAAATCATGGTTCATCTTGTAGTTACTACGGTTTTACTTCAAATGTAATGTAATGTGATGTAATGTGTATTTATATAGCACAATTATTGTTATTGTAATATTATAGTTACACCCAAAATGCTTCACAGTCATGGGGGGGGTCTCCACAGCATCCACTTGGATGATGCGACGGCAGCCACAGGAGAACGGTGCCAGTGCGCTCACCACACACCAGCTATAGGTGGAGTGGAGAGACAGTGATAGAGCCAATTCTGTGGATGGGGATGATTAGGAGGCCGGTAAGGGCCAATGGAGGGAGTTTGGCTAAGACTACGGGGTTACTCCCCTTACTCTTTACGAGAAGTGCCATGGGATTTTTAATGACCACAATGAGTCAGGACCTCGGTTTAACGTCTCATCCGAAAGACAGCGCCCACTGCTGGCCACACTAAATGTCATATTAAAATATGCTTCTTTTTGTAGTTATTATAGTTTTACTTCAAATGCCATTGTAAAATCATGGTTCTTGTTGTAGTTACTACGGTATTACTTCAAATGTCATTGTAAAAATATGCTTCATGTAGTATTTGCTATGGTTTTTTCTTCAAAGGCCATTGTAAAACCATGGTTCATTTAGTATTTACTATGGTTTTACTTCAGGTGCCATAGTAAAACCATGGCTCTTTTTATAGTTACTATGTTTTACTTCAAATGCCATAGTAAAAAATATGCTTCATCTAGTATTTACTATGGTTTTATTTGAAATGCTATAGTAAAATCATGGTTCATGTTGTAGTTACCATGGTATTACTTCAAATGTCATAGTAAAAATAGGCTTCATTTAGTATTTACTATGATTTTACTTCAGGTGCCATAGTAAAACCATGGTTAATTTTGTAGTTACTATGTTTTTACTTCAAATACCATAGTAAAACCATGGTTAATTTTGTAGTTACTTTGTTTTTACTTCAAATACCATAGTAAAACCATGGTTAATTTTGTAGCTACTTTGTTTTTACTTCAAATACCATAGTAAAACCATGGTTAATTTTGTAGTTACTTTGTTTTTACTTCAAATACCATAGTAAAACCATGGTTAATTTTGTAGTTACTATGTTTTTACTTCAAATACCATAGTAAAACCATGGTTAATTTTGTAGTTACTTTGTTTTTACTTCAAATACCATAGTAAACCCATGGTTAATTTTGTAGTTACTATGTTTTTACTTCAAATACCATAGTAAAACCATGGTTAATTTTATAGTTACTATGTTTTTACTTCAAATACCGTAGTGAAACCATGGTTAATTTTGTAGTTGCTATGTTTTTACTTCAAATACCATAGTAAAACCATGGTTAATTTTGTAGTTACTATGTTTTTACTTCAAATACCATAGTAAAACCATGGTTAATTTTGTAATTACTTTGTTTTTACTTCAAATACTATAGTAAAACCATGGTTAATTTTGTAGTTTGTTTTTACTTCAAATACCATAGTAAAACCATGGTTAGTTTTGTAGTTTGTTTTTACTTCAAATACCATAGTAAAACCATGGTTAATTTTGTAATTACTTTGTTTTTACTTCAAATACCATAGTAAAACCATGGTTAATTTTGTAGCTACTTTGTTTTTACTTCAAATACCACAGTAAAACCATGGTTAATTTTGTAGCTACTTT
This sequence comes from Danio aesculapii, assembly GCF_903798145.1. Taxonomy (NCBI): domain Eukaryota; kingdom Metazoa; phylum Chordata; class Actinopteri; order Cypriniformes; family Danionidae; genus Danio; species Danio aesculapii. Next base: position 59,120,463 of record NC_079437.1, on the reverse strand, counting down.
GTTTTTACTTCAAATACCATAGTAAAACCATGGTTAATTTTGTAGTTACTATGTTTTTACTTCAAATACCATAGTAAAACCATGGTTAATTTTATAGTTACTATGTTTTTACTTCAAATACCATAGTAAAACCATGGTTAATTTTGTAGTTACTTTGTTTTTACTTCAAATACCATAGTAAAACCATGGTTAATTTTGTAGTTACTTTGTTTTTACTTCAAATACCATAGTAAAACCATGGTTAATTTTGTAGTTACTTTGTTTTTACTTCAAATACCATAGTAAAACCATGGTTAATTTTGTAGTTACTTTGTTTTTACTTCAAACACCATAGTAAAACCATGGTTAATTTTGTAGTTACTTTGTTTTTACTTCAAACACCATAGTAAAACCATGGTTAATTTTATAGTTACTTTGTTTTTACTTCAAACACCATAGTAAAACCATGGTTAATTTTATAGTTACTTTGTTTTTACTTCAAATACCATAGTAAAACCATGGTTAATTTTGTAGTTACTATGTTTTTACTTCAAATACCATAGTAAAACCATGGTTAATTTTATAGTTACTATGTTTTTACTTCAAATACCATAGTAAAACCATGGTTAATTTTGTAGTTACTTTGTTTTTACTTCAAATACCATAGTAAAACCATGGTTAATTTTGTAGTTACTTTGTTTTTACTTCAAATACCATAGTAAAACCATGGTTAATTTTGTAGTTACTTTGTTTTTACTTCAAATACCATAGTAAAACCATGGTTAATTTTGTAGTTACTTTGTTTTTACTTCAAACACCATAGTAAAACCATGGTTAATTTTGTAGTTACTTTGTTTTTACTTCAAACACCATAGTAAAACCATGGTTAATTTTGTAGTTACTTTGTTTTTACTTCAAACACCATAGTAAAACCATGGTTAATTTTATAGTTACTTTGTTTTTACTTCAAATACCATAGTAAAACCATGGTTAATTTTATAGTTACTTTGTTTTTACTTCAAATAC